>NC_092715.1:11402644-11415144 GCF_047496885.1 Scyliorhinus torazame
AATTATAGTTATGGAGGTACCGTAATACCTCCGTACAGCGTTTTGTAACTATTTACAATTCTATTTACTATTTACAATTAATGATTCATAATTAAGTATGTACTTTAAAATGAAGCAATCAGTTGATCGGGGGCCCTGGTCATCCTCTGTGATCGTCGAAGCTTCGGTGGTGACTCCGGTGGAGGCTCGGGCGTCTGTGACTCGGGCGTGGCCTCGATCTCCATGTCAGCTTCGACACCCCTAGACGGCGCTGGTGGGGAAAACGGTTGACCTGGGAAGGGAACTTCTGCGGGTTGCGTCGGTGGGTGGAGAGGGGCCTAGACGGGGGCGGCGGAAGGTCCGATCCTCCTGTAAGGTGCATAGGTGGGAGGGAGGGTGGGACTGGTGGCTGGGGTGTGCATGGGGCTCCGGCGGGCGCCAGGTCTCATAGGGAGACCGTATCTTGTCGGCCATCGGGGTACGCCCGTAGGCTTACTGGAGGTTAGCATGGAGAAGATGGACCCTCTCGACCAACGGGTCCGACTTGTGCGTCCGCACGTGTTTTCGGAGCAGGATGGGCCCGGGGGCTGCCAGCCAGGTCGGGAGCGAGGTCCCAGAGGAGGACTTCATGGGGAAGACAAGGAGACGTTCGTGAAGTGTTTGGTTGGTTGTGGGACACAGCAGTGACCGGATGGAGTGGAGGGCATCCGGGAGGACATCTTGCCAGCGGGAGACTGGGAGATTCCAGGACCGTATGGCCAGTAGGACGGTCTTCCAGACCGTTCTGTTCTCCCTCTCTACCTGTCCGTTTCCCCGGGGGTTGTAACTGGTCGTCCTGCTCGAGGCGATGCCCTTGCTGAGCAAGAATTGACACAGTTTGTCGATCATAAAGGAGGACCCCGATTTCCGGGTGCGGCGATGACCAGCTAAGTCGCACGTTTCGGCAGCTCCCGGTGGAAAGGACTTTTGGGCTCTTAATAGGAGCCCCAACGGCAATTTGAACGGCTAAAAACACTGTGCGGTAAACCAGAAGGGAATCCCCCCTGGACACGGATGGAAAAAGGAGAGGAAAGTGGCCGGATTGCGGTGGATCCTCTAGAGCAGCGGCCAGGAAGGCAAGCACAAAGCAAGATGGCGTCGGAAGGAGGCAGTTTAATATGGGGCCCTGACCAACAAGAGTTCCTGCGGCGTTGCGTGGAAGAACTTAAAAAGGAGATGAAGAAGGAGCTGTTGGCCCCGATATTACAGGCGATCGAAGGGCTAAAGGAGGAGCAAAAGACCCAGGAGCAGGAGCTTCGGGTCGTGAAGGCAAAGGCTGCTGAGAATGAGGACGACATACAGGGCCTGGTGGTGAAGACAGAGATGCACGAGGCACAACACAAAAGATGTGTGGAAAGGCTGGAGGTGCTGGAGAATAATGCGAGGAGGAAGAATTTAAGGATTCTTGGTCTTCCCGAAGGTGCAGAAGGGGCGGACATCGGGACATATGTGAGCACGATGCTGCACTCGTTAATGGGATCGGAGGCCCCGACGGGCCCGTTGGAGGTGGAGGGAGCCTATTGAGTTATGGCGCGAAGACCGAGGGCTGGAGAAATTCCTCGAGCCATAGTGGTGAGATTTCTCCGATATAAGGACAGAGAGATGGTCCTCAGATGGGCAAAGAAAACTCGGAGCAGTAGGTGGGAGAACGCGGTGATCCGCGTATATCAAGATTGGAGTGCGGAGGTGGCGAGAAGGAGGGCAAGCTTTAATCGGGCCAAGGCGGTGCTGCACAAAAGGAAGGTTAAATTTGGAATGCTGCAGCCGGCAAGACTGTGGGTCACACATCAAGGGAAACACACTACTTTGAAACGGCAGAAGAGGCGTGGACATTTATTGTCGAGGAGAAACTGGAATAAGCGGGCTAGAAAAAGAACGTTTGGGACAAAGTGGTGGGGCGAATATGTGGGGTGAAGAGGGGGAAAAGGGGGAAGAGATGAATTCCCAAGTTGTCAATCCTGCGACCCTGTAACTTTTCTCTCTTCCCCATGTCGTGGGGGAGGGGGGGAGGGAGGATGAGGAGCTGGGGGCGCCGGCCATTGGGGGCGGGGCCAAATGGGAAGCGCGGGCTTTGTTCCCGCGTAACGGTAATCATGGCGGGAACAGGGAAGCAGGAAGGAGGGGACCTCGCACAGTGGGAGCCGAGGTCACGGGGGGAAGCCGAGGTCGGCCAGAGTTTGCTGACTTCTGGGAGCAACATGGGGGGTGCAATTACGCTAGTGAGGGATCTAGCAGGGGGGGTGGGGGGTGGGGGTTAACTGGGTTGCTGCTGCTGGGTGGTCGGGGCGGGAGGGCCGTTGGGGGGAGATACGGCTACGTGGGAACCGGGTGAGGAGCTGGATTGAAAAAGGAGATGGCTAGTCGACAAGGGGGGGGGGGGGGGGGTAAAGAGCCCCCCAACCCGGCTGATCACGTGGAATGTGGGAGGGCTGAACGGGCCGATAAAGAGGGCACGGGTACTCGCACACCTAAAGAAACTTAAGGCAGATGTGGTTATGCTGCAGGAGACGCATCTGAAGCTGATAGACCAGGTCAGACTACGCAAAGGATGGGTGGGGCAGGTGTTCCATTCGGGGCTAGACGCAAAAAACAGGGGGGTGGCTATACTAGTGGGGAAGCGGGTAATGTTTGAGGCAAAGACCATAGTGGCGGATAGTGGGGGCAGATACGTGATGGTGAGTGGCAAATTGCAATGGGAGGCGGTGGTCTTAGTGAACGTATATGCCCCGAACTGGGATGATGCCAACTTTATGAGGCGTACGTTAGGACGTATCCCGGACCTAGAGGTGGGGAAGTTGGTAATGGGTGGAGATTTTAACACGGTGCTGGACCCAGGGCTGGACAGATCGAGGTCCAGGACCGGAAGGAGGCTGGCTGCAGCTAGGGTGCTTAAGGACTTTATGGAGCAGATGGGAGGAGTAGACCCCTGGAGATTTAGTAGACCTAGGAGTAAGGAGTTTTCGTTTTTCTCCTATGTCCACAAAGTTTATTCACGGATAGACTTTTTTGTTTTGGGAAGGGCACTGATCCCGAAGGTGACGGGGACGGAGTACACGGCTATAGCTATTTCGGATCACGCTCCACATTGGGTGGACCTGGAGATAGGGGAGGAAAATGAACAGCGTCCACCCTGGAGAATGGACATGGGATTATTGGCAGACGAGGGGGTGTGTTGAAAGGTTGAAAGGTTGAGGGGGTGTATTGAAAGGTACTTGGAACTCAATGATAATGGGGAGGTTCAGGTGGGAGTGGTCTGGGAGGCGCTGAAGGCAGTGGTTAGAGGGGAGCTGATATCAATAAGGGCACATAAAGGAAAGCAGGAGGGTAGGGAAAGGGAGCGGTTGTTGAAAGAACTTCTGAGGGTGGACAGACAATATGCGGAGGCACCGGAGGAGGGACTGTACAGGGAAAGGCAAAGGCTACATATAGAATTTGACTTGTTGACTACGGGTAAGGCAGAGGCACAATGGAGGAAGGCACAGGGTGTACAGTACGAATATGGGGAGAAGGCGAGCAGGTTGCTGGCCCACCAACTGAGGAAAAGGGGAGCAGCGAGGGAGATAGGGGGGGTGAGAGATGAGGAGGGAGAGATGGAGCGGGGAGCGGAGAGAGTGAATGGAGTGTTCAAGGCATTTTATGAAAGATTATATGAAGCTCAGCCCCCGGATGGGAAGGAGAGAATGATGCTTTCTGGACCTGCTGGAATTTCCTAAGGTGGAGGAGCAGGAGAGGGCGGGACTGGGAGCACAGATTGAGACGGAGTAAGTAGTGAAAGGGATTGGGAGCATGCAGGCGGGGAAGGCCCCAGGACCAGACGGATTCCCAGTTGAATTCTATAGGAAATATATGGACTTGCTGGCCCCGCTACTGATGAGAACCTTTAATGAGGCGAGGGAAAGGGGGCAGCTGCCCCCGACTATGTCAGAGGCAACGATATCGCTCCTCCTAAAGAAGGAAAAAGACCCGCTGCAATGCGGGTCCTATAGGCCTATTTCCCTCCTGAATGTGGACGCTAAGATTCTGGCCAAGGTAATGGCAACGAGGATAGAGGATTGTGTCCCGGGGGTGGTCCACGAGGACCAAACTGGGTTTGTGAAGGGGAGACAGCTGAATACAAATATACGGAGGCTGCTAGGGGTAATGATGATGCCCCCACCAGAGGAGGAAGCGGAGATAATGGTGGCGATGGATGCCGAGAAAGCATTTGATAGAGTGGAGTGGGATTATTTGTGGGAGGTGCTGAGGAGATTTGGTTTTGGAGATGAGTATGTTAGATGGGTATAGTTGCTGTATAGGGCCCCGATGGCGAGCGTGGTCACGAATGGACGGGGGTCTGATTATTTTCGGCTCCATTGAGGGACGAGGCAGGGATGTCCTCTGTCCCCGTTATTGTTTGCATTGGCGATTGAACCCCTGGCCATAGCATTGAGGGGTTCCAGGAAGTGGAGGGGAGTACTCAGGGGAGGAGAAGAACACCGGGTATCTCTGAATGCGGATGATTTGTTGTTGTATGTGGCGGACCCGGCGGAGGGGATGCCAGAGATAATGCGGATACTTGGGGAGTTTGGGGATTTTTCAGGGTATAAATTGAACATGGGGAAAAGTGAGTTGTTTGTGGTGCATCCAGGGGAGCAGAGCAGAGAAATAGAGGATTTACTGTTGAGGAAGGTAACAAGGGACTTTCGGTACTTGGGGATCCAGATAGCCAAGAATTGGGGTACATTACATAGGCTTAATTTAACGCGGTTGGTGGAACAGATGGAGGAGGACTTTAAGAGATGGGACATGGTGTCCTTGTCACTGGCAGGGAGGGTGCAGGCGGTTAAAATGGTGGTCCTCCCGAGATTCCTTTTTGTGTTTCAGTGCCTCCCGGTGGTGGTCACGAAGGCTTTTTTCAAAAGAATCGAGAACAGTATTATGAGTTTTGTGTGGGCCGGGAAGACCCCGAGAGTGAGGAGGGGATTTTTGCAGCGTAGTAGGGACAGGGGGAGATGGCACTACCGAGCCTAAGTGAGTACTACTGGGCCGCCAATATTTCAATGGTGTGTAAGTGGATGGGAGAAGAGGAGGGAGCGGCGTGGAAGAGATTGGAGAGGGCGTCCTGCAGTGGGACTAGCCTACAAGCTATGGTGACGGCGCCGCTGCCGTTCTCACCGAATAAATACACCACAAGCCCGGTGGTGGTGGCTACATTGAAAATTTGGGGGCAGTGGAGACGGCATAGGGGAAAGACGGGAGCCTCGGTGTGGTCCCTGATAAGAAATAACCATAGGTTTGTTCCGGGGAGAATGGATGGAGGATTTGGAGCATGGCAATAGCAGGGGTAGCACAATTGAGAGATCTGTTCGTAGATGGGACGTTTGCGAGTCTGGGAGCGCTGACGGAAAAATATGGGTTGCCCCAAGGGAATGCATTTCGGTATATGCAACTGAGGGCTTTTGCGAGGCAACAGGTGAGGGATTCCCGCAGCTCCCGATGCAGGAGGTGCAGGATAGAGTGATCTCAGAGACATGGGTGGTGGACGGTAAGGTGTCGGACATATATAGGGAAATGAGGGACAAGGGGGAGATCATGGTAGATGAGCTGAAAGGGAAATGGGAAGAAGAGCTGGGGGAGGAGATTGAGGAGGGGTTGTGGGCTGATGCCCTACGTAGGGTAAACTCATCGTCCTCGTGTGCCAGGCTAAGCCTGATACAATTTAAGGTGTTACACAGGGCGCATATGACTGGAGCACGGCTCAGTAAATTTTTGGGGGTAGAGGATAGGTGTGCGAGATGCTCGAGAAGCCCAACGAATCACACCCACATGTTCTGGTCATGCCCAGCACTACAGGGGTTCTGGGTGGGGGTGACAAAGGTGCTTTCGAAGGTGGTGGGGGTTCAGGCCGAACCAAGCTGGGGGTTGGCTATATTTGGGGTTGCAGCGGAGCCGGGAGTGCAGGAGGCGAGAGAGGCTGACGTGTTGGCCTTTGCGTCCCTAGTAGCCCGGCGCAGGTTATTGTTAATGTGGAAGGAAGCCAAGCCCCCGGGTGTGGAGACCTGGATAAACGACATGGCAGGGTTTATAAAGTTAGAACGGATTAAGTTCGTATTAAGGGGATCGGCTCAGGGGTTCACCAGGCGGTGGCAACCGTTCGTCGATTACCTCACAGAAAGATAGAGGGAATGGAAAAGAAGACAACAGCAGCAACCCGGGGGGGGGGGGGGGGGGGGGGGGGGGAGGAATCGGACGGACTCTCAGGGATGTTATTGTATAGGCACTTGTTTTAGGTAATTGTACACTGGACTGTTGGATTGTATCTTTGGAGAGTATTTATTTTTGACAAGGCAGTTGCCAATTAGTTTTGTTTTTGTTTCTGTTTATATATTATTTATTTATTTGTTTAAAACTGGCCACTGTTATTTATATTGCTTTATTGTTGTGTAAAAGAAACACTACATATTGTTATGTTTGGCCAATAAAGGAGGACCCCCTATCACTGTGAATGTACGCGGGGAAACCGAACAGTGTAAAGATACCCTGGAGGGCCTTGATGACGGTGGTTGTGGTCATGTCGGGGCAGGGGATGGCGAATGGGAACCGGGAGTACTCGTCAATCACGTTCAGGAAGTACGTGTTGCGGTCGATGGAGGGGAGGGGGCCTTTGAAGTCCACGCTGAGGTGTTCAAAGGGACGGGAAGCCTTTATCAGGTGCACTTTCTCTGGCCTGTAGAAGTGCGGTTTGCACTCCGCGCAGATTTGGCAGTCCCTGGTGACTGTCCTGACCTCCTCGATGGAGTAGGGCAGGTTGCGGGTCTTGATAAAGTGGAAAAAGCGTGTGACCCCTGGGTGGCAGAGGTCGTCGTGGAGGGCTCGGAGGCGGTCCACTTGTGCGTTGGCACATGTGCCGCGGGCCAGGGCATCAGGAGGCTCGTTTAGCTTCCCCGGACGATACAAGATCTCGTAGTTGTAGGTGGAGAGTTCGATCCTCCACCACAAGATCTTATCGTTTTTTATCTTGCCCCGCTGTGCATTATCGAACATGAAAGCAACTGACCATTGGTCAGTGAGGAGAGTGAATCTCCTGCCGGCCAGGTAATGCCTCCAATGTCGCACAGCTTCTACTATGGCCTGGGCCTCCTTTTCGACTGAGAGTGGCGGATTTCGGAAACATGGAGGGTACGTGAATAGAAGGCCGCCAGAGCTATGTCAGACGCGTCACTCTCGACCTGGAAGGGGAGGGACTCGTTGATGGCGTGCATCGTGGCCTTGGCAATGTCTGCTTTGATGCGGCTGAAGGCCTGGTGGGCCTCTATCGACAGGGGAAAAACTGTGGATTGGATCAGGGGACGGGCCTTGTCCGCATAGTTGGGGACCCACTGGGCATAGTAAGAGAAAAACCCGAGGCAGCGCTTCAGGGTCTTGGAGCAGTGAGGGAGGGGGAACTCCATAAGGGGGCGCATGCATTCAGGGTCGGGGCCTATAACTCCATTTCGCACTACGTAGCCGAGAATGGCTAGACGGTCGGTGCTAAACACGCATTTATCCTTGTTGTATGTAAGGTTAACGATTTTAGCTGTCTGGAGAAATTTTCGGAGGTTGGTGTCCTGGTCCTGCTGGTCGTGGCCGCAGATGGTGACATTATCGAGATACGGGAAAGTTGCCCGTAAACCGTACCGGTCAACCATTCGGTCCATCTCGCGCTGGAAGACTGAGACCCCGTTGGTGACACCGAAGGGAACCCTTAAGAAGTGGTAGAGCCGTCCATCTGCCCCGAAGGCAGTGTATTTGTGGTCACTAGTGTGGATGGGGAGCTGGTGGTAGGCGGACTTAAGATCCACCGTGGAGAAGACCTTGTACTGCGCGATCCTGTTTACCAGGTCGGATATGCGGGGGAGGGGGTACGCGTCCAGCTGCGTAAACCTGTTGATGTCTGACTGTAGTCGATGACCATCCTATGCTTCTCCCCGGTCTTTACCACCACTACTTGAGCTCTCCAGGGACTGTTGCTAGCTTCAATGACCCCTTCCCTCAGTAGTCTTTGGACCTCTGACCTAATAAAGATCCGATCCTGGGCACTGTCCCATCTGCTCCTGGTGGCGACGGGTTTGCAATCCGGGGTGAGGTGCGCAAACAGGGAAGGCAGATCGACCTTGAGGGTCGCGAGGCCGCAGACAGTGAGGGGGGTATAGGGCTGCCGAATTTGAAAGTTAGACTTTGGAGATTACACTGGAAGTCTAAACCTAGGAGTGTGGCCCCGCAGAGGCGGGGAAGGACGTAGAGCCGGTAATTTTCAAACTCCCTTCCCTGGGCTATGAAGTTTGCGACACAAAACCCCTTTATCTCTACTCAGTGGGAACCGGAGGCCAGAGAGATTTTTTAATTAACGGGGTGGACGAGGAGAGAACAGCGCCTTACCGTGTCGGGGTGTATGTAGCTCCCCGTTCTCCCAGAGTCGATTAGGCAGGACGTCTCGTGCCCGTTGATTAGTACAGTTGTTGTAGCAGTTGAGAGTGTTCGAGGCCGGGACTGGTCCAGGGTCACCGAGTCTAATCTCAGCAGTTGAGTGTTCTCTTCGGGTGGTGTGTGGTCAGCCAAGCTGCGGTCCATCCAAGATGGCGGCTCCCATTGGGCGCACATGGCTGGGGGTGCACAAAATGGCGGCGCCCATCCATCGAACATGGCGTCTGCGGGACAAGATGGCGGCGCCCGGGGGCCACACGTGGCTCTGGAGTAGGAAGATGGAGGTGCCCGCTGGCCACACGGGGACCGTGGAGAGGTTTGTGGTGGCGGTCCGCATTGCCTGGCATACCACCACGAAGTGGCCCTTTTTACCGCATCCCTTCCAGGTGGATCGCGGGCCGGGCAGCGCTGCCGGGGGTGCTTGGCCTGCCCGCAAAAGTAGCAGCGGGGCCCCCCGGGGTTGCCAGGCCGCCATGCAGCACAAGCTTGTGGGGGGATGGGGGATGTCTCGGGGTCGGCTGCGGAGGAGTTCCACGCTGCCCAGGGGGCTGCCGTGCAGTCGGGAATGTAAGCGTGGGCGTTTCTGGAGGCCACATCCAGAGAATGCAAGGGCCCGTGCCTCCTTGAGGCCGAGGGTGTCTTTTTCCAGCAATCGCTGGCGGATTTGGGAGGAGGTAAGTACCATATTTTATTATATTATTATTATTTTTTACAAAAAATTTAATTTAGTTGTTAGCCAGATCTTGGTAGAAAGTTAGAGGAATGGCAGGGAAGGGAGTGCAATGTTCCTCCTGCAGGATGTTTGAGGTGAGGGATGCAGTTAGTGTCCCTGCTGATTTTACCTGCAGGAAGTGCTGCCATCTCCAGCTCCTCCAAGACCGAGTTAGGGAACTGGAGCTGGAGTTGGAAGAACTTCGGATCATTCGGGAGGCAGAAGGGGTCATAGATAGCAGCTTCAGGGAATTAGTTACACCAAAGATTGGAGATAGGTGGGTAACTGTAAGAGGGACTGGGAAAAAGCAGTCAGTGCAGGGATCCCCTGCGGTCGTTCCCCTGAGAAACAAGTATACCGCTTTGGATACTTGTGGGGGGGGGACTTACCAGGGGTAAGCCATGGGGTACGGGCCTCTGGCACGGAGTCTGTCCCTGTTGCTCAGAAGGGAAGGGGAGAGAGGAGCAGAGCATTAGTAATTGGGGACTCTATAGTCAGGGGCACAGATAGGAGATTTTGTGGGAGCGTGAGAGACTCATGTTTGGTATGTTGCCTCCCAGGTGCAAGGGTACGTGATGTCTCGGATCGTGTTTTCCGGGTCCTTAAGGGGGAGGGGGAGCAGCCCCAAGTCGTGGTCCACATTGGCACTAACGACATAGGTAGGAAAGGGGACAAGGATGTCAGGCAGGCTTTCAGGGAGCTAGGATGGAAGCTCAGAACTAGAGCAAACAGAGTTGTTATCTCTGGGTTGTTGCCCGTGCCACGTGATAGTGAGATGAGGAATAGGGAGAGAGAGCATTTAAACACGTGGCTACAGGGATGGTGCAGGCGGGAGGGATTCAGATTTCTGGATAACTGGGGCTCTTTCTGGGGAAGGTGGGACCTCTACAGACAGGATGGTCTACATCTGAACCTGAGGGGCACAAATATCCTGGGGGGGAGATTTGTTAGTGCTCTTTGGGGGGGTTTAAACTAATGCAGCAGGGGCATGGGAACCTGGATTGTAGTTTTAGGGTAAGGGAGAATGAGAGTATAGAGGTCAGGAGCACAGATTTGACGTCGCAGGAGGGGGCCAGTGTTCAGGTAGGTGGTTTGAAGTGTGTCTACTTCAATGCCAGGAGTATACGAAACAAGGTAGGGGAACTGGCAGCATGGGCTGGTACCTGGGACTTCGATGTTGTGGCCATTTCGGAGACATGGATAGAGCAGGGACAGGAATGGATGTTGCAGGTTCCGGGGTTTAGGTGTTTTAGTAAGCTCAGAGAAGGAGGCAAAAGAGGGGGAGGTGTGGCGCTGCTAGTCAAGAGCAGTTTTACGGTGGCGGAGAGGATGCTAGATGGGGACTCTTCTTCCGAGGTAGTATGGGCTGAAGTTAGAAACAGGAAAGGAGAGGTCACCCTGTTGGGAGTTTTTTATAGGCCTCCTAATAGTTCTAGGGATGTAGAGGAAAGGATGGCGAAGATGATTCTCGATAAGAGCGAAAGTAACAGGGTAGTTATTATGGGAGACTTTAACTTTCCAAATATTGACTGGAAAAGATATAGTTCGAGTACAATAGATGGGTCGTTTTTTGTACAGTGTGTGTAGGAGGGTTTCCTGAAACAATATGTTGACAGGCCAACTAGAGGCGAGGCCACGTTGGATTTGGTTTTGGGTAATGAACCAGGCCAGGTGTTGGATTTGGAGGTAGGAGAGCACTTTGGGGACAGTGACCACAATTCGGTGACGTTTACGTTAATGATGGAAAGGGATAAGTATACACCGCAGGGCAAGAGTTATAGCTGGGGGAAGGGCAATTATGATGCCATTAGACGTGACTTGGGGGGGATAAGGTGGAGATGTAGGCTGCAAGTGTTGGGCACACTGGATAAGTGGGGCTTGTTCAAGGATCAGCTACTGCGTGTTCTTGATAAGTATGTACCGGTCAGGCAGGGAGGAAGGTGTCGAGCGAGGGAACCGTGGTTTACCAAGGAAGTGGAATCTCTTGTTAAGAGGAAGAAGGAGGCCTATGTGAAGATGAGGTGTGAAGTTTCAGTTGGGGCGATGGATAGTTACAAGGTAGCTAGGAAGGATCTAAAGAGAGAGCTAAGACGAGCAAGGAGGGGACATGAGAAGTATTTGGCAGGAAGGATCAAGGAAAACCCAAAAGCTTTCTATAGGTATATCAGGAATAAGCGAATGACTAGGGAAAGAGTAGGACCAGTCAAGGACAGGGATGGGAAATTGAGTGTGGAGTCTGAAGAGATAGGCGAGATACTAAATGAATATTTTTCGTCAGTATTCACTCAGGAAAAAGATAATGTTGTGGAGGAGAATGCTGAGCCCCAGGCTAATAGAATAGATGGCATTGAGGTACGTAGGGAAGAGGTGTTGGCAATTCTGGACAGGCTGAAAATAGATAAGTCCCCGGGACCTGATGGGATTTATCCTAGGATTCTCTGGGAGGCCAGGGAAGAGATTGCTGGACCTTTGGCTTTGATTTTTATGTCATCATTGGATACAGGAATAGTGCCAGAGGACTGGAGGACAGCAAATGTGGTCCCTTTGTTCAAAAAGGGGAGCAGAGACAACCCCGGCAACTATAGACCGGTGAGCCTCACGTCTGTAGTGGGTAAAGTCTTGGAGGGGATTATAAGAGACAAGATTTATAATCATCTAGATAGGAATAATATGATCAGGGATAGTCAGCATGGCTTTGTGAAGGGTAGGTCATGCCTCACAAACCTTATTGAGTTCTTTGAGAAGGTGACTGAACAGGTAGATGAAGGTAGAGCAGTTGATGTGGTGTATATGGATTTCAGCAAAGCGTTTGATAAGGTTCCCCACGGTAGGCTATTGCAGAAAATACGGAGGCTGGGGATTGAGGGTGATTTAGAGATGTGGATCAGAAATTGGCTAGCTGAAAGAAGACAGAGGGTGGTGGTTGATGGGAAATGTTCAGAATGGAGTACAGTCACAAGTGGAGTACCACAAGGATCTGTTCTGGGGCCGTTGCTGTTTGTCATTTTTTTCAATGACCTAGAGGAAGGCGCAGAAGGGTGGGTGAGTAAATTTGCAGACGATACTAAAGTCGGTGGTGTTGTCGATAGTGTGGAAGGATGTAGCAGGTTACAGAGGGATATAGATAAGCTGCAGAGCTGGGCTGAGAGGTGGCAAATGGAGTTTACTGTAGAGAAGTGTGAGGTGATTCACTTTGGAAGGAATAACAGGAATGCGGAATATTTGGCTAATGGTAAAGTTCTTGAAAGTGTGGATGAGCAGAGGGATCTAGGTGTCCATGTACATAGATCCCTGAAAGTTGCCATCCAGGTTGATAGGGATGTGAAGA
>NC_092715.1:11418096-11673096 GCF_047496885.1 Scyliorhinus torazame
GTGGAACCGTGCAAATAAAACGGATTCCGTCCCGATGGGGCCGATACTTTCACCTGCGAGGACCAGGAGATAATTCCACAGCTCCACACCACCTTCTGGAGGACAACTTGGGATGGGCTGTCAATCAGACAGTTTGGGGTCCGTGTTGCCTGTTTTATTGTATCAGCTACAACATTCCTCACAAAATTAATCTCACAAAATCAAAACCTTTTGCCAGCTTATAGGCACCACATCAACTGCAAAGGCCTCCTCACCGGCTGTTAGCTCAGCAAACAACTCAATCCCGTTTGCGGGAACAAATTTTGCTTTCAACCAACCCATGCCTACTTTCACTAATTAATCTCCACTTCTCCAACTGACCAATTCAGGCTATTGGTCCTGATTGAAAATCGTCACCAAATGGCGGACGGTGCTGGTGGTCGATGGGGTTTCCTGGTGATTTGGCTTCCAGTGGTTGTGAGCAGGGCGAGGTCGCTGTAGGGCACGTGGCAGAGGCCTTGGGAGGGGGGGGGGGGGGGTCACGGCGGGAGGGAGTGGCGTGAACCAATCCGGCGTCGGGCCGCCCCAAAGGTGCGGATTTCTTCACACCTTTAGGGGTCAAGCCCTCACCTTGAGGGGCTCGGCCCGCGCCGGAGTGGTTGGCGCTGGCGACCGGCGGGAAAGGCCATTGGCGCCACGCCAGCCGGGGCCGAAAGGACTTCGCCGGGCCACGGAAGTCCGCGCATGCGCGGGGGGGTCTCTTCCGCGTCGGCCATGGTGAAGACCGTGGCCGAGGCGGAGGGAAAAGAGTGCCCCCACGGCACAGGCCCGCCGTGGATCGTTGGGCCCCGATCGCGGCCAGGCCACCGTGGGGGCACCCCCCGGGGCCAGATCGCCCCCCCCCCCCCCCAGGACCCCGGAGCCCGCCCGCGCCGCCTAGTCCCGCCGGGAAGAGAGGTGGTTTGACCCTCGCCGGCGGGGACAGGCATTCCAGCAGCGGGACTTCGGCCCATCGCGGGCCGGAGAATCGCCGGGGGGGGGGGGGGGGGGGGGGGGGGGGGGGGGGGGCGCCGACCGGCGCGATTCCCGTCCTCGCCAAATATCCGGTGCCGGAGGATTCGGCAACCGGCGGGGGCGGGATTCACGCCAGCCCCCGGCGATTCTCCGACGAAGGAGTGGGCGGCAGTACCTAAAGAACAAAGAACAAAGAAAGAACAAAGAAATGTACAGCACAGGAACAGGCCCTTCGGCCCTCCAAGCCCGTGCCGACCATACTGCCCGACTAAACTACAATCTTCTACACTTCCTGGGTCCGTATCCTTCTATTCCCATCCTATTCATATATTTGTCAAGATGCCCCTTAAATGTCCCTATCGTCCCTGCCTCCACTACCTCCTCCGGTAGTGAGTTCCAGGCACCCACTACCCTCTGCGTAAAAAACTTGCCTCGTACATCTACTCTAAACTTTGCCCCTCTCACCTTAAACCTATGCCCCCTAGTAATTGACCCCTCTACCCTGGGGAAAAGCCTCTGACTATCCACTCTGTCTATGCCCCTCATAATTTTGTATACCTCTATCAGGTCGCCCCTCAACCTCCTTCGTTCCAGTGAGAACAAACCGAGTTTATTCAATCGCTCCTCATAGCTTATGCCCTCCATACCAGGCAACATTCTGGTAAATCTCTTCTGCACCCTCTCTAAAGCCTCCACATCCTTCTGGTAGTGTGGCGACCAGAATTGAACACTATACTCCAAGTGTGGCCTAACTAAGGTTCTATACAGCTGCAACATGACTTGCCAATTCTTATACTCAATGCCCCGGCCAATGAAGGCAAGCATGCCGTATGCCTTCTTGACTACCTTCTCCACCTGTGTAGCCCCTTTCAGTGATCTGTGGACCTGTACTCCTAGATCTCTTTGACTTTCAATACTCCTGAGGGTTCTACCATTCACTGTATATTCCCTACCTGCATTAGCCCTTCCAAAATGCATTACCTCACATTTGTCCAGGTTAAACTCCATCTGCCATCTCTCCGCCCAAGTCTCCAGACAATCTAAATCCTGCTGTATCCTCAGACAGTCCTCATCGCTATCCGCAATTCCACCAACCTTTGTGTCGTCTGCAAACTTACTAATCAGACCAGTTACATTTTCCTCCAAATCATTTATATATACTACAAAGAGCAAAGGTCCCAGCACTGATCCCTGTGGAACACCACTGGTCACAGCCCTCCAATTAGAAAAGCATCCCTCCATTGCTACCCTCTGCCTTCTATGGCCTAGCCAGTTCTGTATCCACCTTGCCAGTTCACCCCTGATCCCGTGTGACTTCACCTTTTGTACTAGTCTACCATGAGGGACCTTGTCAAAGGCCTTACTGAAGTCCATATAGACAACATCTACTGCCCTACCTGCATCAATCATCTTAGTGACCTCCTCGAAAAACTCGATCAAGTTAGTGAGACACGACCTCCCCTTCACAAAACCGTGCTGCCTCTCACTAATACGTCCATTTGCTTCCAAATGGGAGTAGATCCTGTCTCGAAGAATTCTCTCCAGTAATTTCCCTACCACTGAAGTAAGGCTCACCGGCCTGTAGTTCCCGGGATTATCCCTGCCACCCTTCTTAAACAGAGGAACAACATTGGCTATTCTCCAGTCCTCCGGGACATCCCCTGAAGACAGCGAGGATCCAAAGATTTCTGTCAAGGCCTCAGCAATTTCCTCTCCAGCCTCCTTCAGTATTCTGGGGTAGATCCCATCCGCCCTGGGGACTTATCTACCTTAATATTTTTTAAGACACCCAACACCTCGTCTTTTTGGATCACAATGTGACCCAGGCTATCTACACCCCTTCTCCAGACTCAACATCTACCAATTCCTTCTCTTTGGTGAATACTGATGCAAAGTATTCATTTAGTACCTCGCCCATTTCCTCTGGCTCCACACATAGATTCCCTTGCCTATCCTTCAGTGGGCCAACCCTTTCCCTGGCTACCCTCTTGCTTTTTATGTAAGTGTAAAAAGCCTTGGGATTTTCCTTAACCCTATTTGCCAATGACTTTTCATGGACCCCTTCTAGCCCTCCTGACTCCTTGCTTAAGTTCCTTCCTACTTTCCTTATATGCCACACAGGCTTCGTCTGTTCCCAGCCTTTTAGCCCTGACAAATGCCTCCTTTTTCTTTTTGACGAGGCTACAATATCATTCGTCATCCAAGGTTCCCGAAAATTGCCGTATTTATCTTTCTTCCTCACAGGAACATGCCTGTCCTGTATTCCTTTCAACTGACACTTGAAAGCCTCCCACATGTCAGATGTTGATTTGCCCTCAAACATCCGCCCCCAATCTATGTTCTTCAGGTCCCGCCTAATATTGTTATAATTAGCCTTCCCCCAATTTAGCACATTCATCCTCGGACCACTCTTATCCTTGTCCACCAGTACTTTAAAACTTACTGAATTGTGGTCACTGTTACCGAAATGCTCCCCTACTGAAACATCTACCACCTGGCCGGGCTCATTCCCCAATACCAGGTCCAGTACCGCCCCTTCCCTAGTTGGACTGTTTACATATTGTTTTAAGAAGCCCTCCTGGATGCTCCTTACAAACTCTGCCCCGTCTAAGCCCCTGGCACTAAGTGAGTCCCAGTCAATATTGGGGAAGTTGAAGTCTCCCATCACCACAACCCTGTTGTTTTTACTCTTTTCCAAAATCTGTCTACCTATCTGCTCCTCTATCTCCCGCTGGCTGTTGGGAGGCCTGTAGTATACCCCCAACATTGTGACTGCACCCTTCTTATTCCTGATCTCTACCCATATAGCCTCACTGCCCTCTGAGGTGTCCTCTCGCTGTATAGCTGTGATACTCTCCTGAACAAGTAGCGCAACTCCGCCTCCCCTTTTACATCCCCCTCTATCCCGGGCCTAAACTTGGGCCTTTGGTAGAGGATCGGAAGATCTTGGGCAGGATTCTCCGAAATGGCGGCTAAGTGTTGACACGGGCCTAAACACCGGAGCCTTTCACGCCGGCGTCAACGGGCCCCTTGGCCCAGCGATTCGCTTACCTGAAGGGGGCCAGCAGGACGCCAGGTTGCTCCGCACAGCTGCGGCTGATGATGCCGGGCCAAGTGCTCCAAGGAAGAGGCCACTGGCAGGAGGGACGACTGAGATAGCAAGATTGGAAAGCCACACCCTCCACCATGCAAGCTGACAGCCATCACGGTTCAGTTTTGGTGCGTCTAATCCATGCACCCGTGGTGTTGGTATTGTCTCACCTCCTGTGCCCAAGAGACTGCTTCAGGTGGCTGCCCGTGACAATTGCCCCACCTCCGCCAGAGGCCGCACAGTCACACTGGGCACCTTTGCTATTTTTGATGCCAGCTCTGAGACCTACAGTGATCTGACCCCGGATCTGTGGAAAGAGTCTGTGGTTACCAAGGCCCCATTCCAGGAATTCACCGATCACCTGGCCAAGGTCCACTCTCGCGTGTCTGTCGAAAGGTCCCAATCAGCCGCTGTTAACTGGCCTGGAGTTGCTGGGCTGTCCTTACCCACTGTATTGAACAAGGGTGTAACATTTGCAATTCTCCAGTCTTCTGGCATCTTTTTTATAATCTTTAGTGTCACAAGTAGGCTTACATTAACGCTGCAATGAAGTTACTGTGAAAAGCCCCTAGTCGCCACATTCCGGCGCCTGTTTGGGTACACGGAGGGAGAATTCAGAATGTCCAATTCACCTAACAGCACGTCTTTCGGGACTTGTGGGAGGAAACCGGAGCACCCGGAGGAAACCCACGCAGGCACGGGGAGAACGTGCAGACTCCGCACAGGCAGTGACCCAAGCCGGGAATCGAACCTGGGACCCAGGAGCTGTGAAGCGACAGTGCTAACCACTGTGCTGGCGTACCAGCCCCGAGTCCAAGGAAAGTTGGCAGGTTCAGACCAGTGACCCTGGAATCTCCACTTCCTTCACAATCCTCAGCTGCATCTCATCCCGATTAATTGACATCTCCACTTCAGGCAGAGCCTAACTTTTCTACTGCCTCCTATTCCCCAGTTTTCCTGTGGGCTCTCTCTCCTGCCTCCTGTCTTACTTTGTCTATGGTCGCCATCTCTTCCAGTGAAGACACGTGCAGGGTACTCGTATAACCGCCAAATCTCTGAGCGATCACAGCCGCCACACTGGTGATGTTGGTCACTCTGCTGCCTCACAGAGGCTGAGACACCTACCGATTCCCAGAGTTCCGCTCCGCCAGCTTTGTACTGAATTTCATATCGGCGTGAATTCCATCCGGAGCTGACATCAGAACTGACCGGGTCCTGCCACCACAGCTGGATGTCCATCAATAATCCCGATCGGCTGATGTTCAGGAGCGCCCAGTTCAGGGAGATTGGAACATCCGCTTCCACTGAACAGAGAACAAATAGATTAAAAGATCTGACACAGCGAGAGGGGGTGACACAGCGAGGGGGGGGGTGACACAGCGAGGGGGTGACACAGCGAGGGGGGTGACACAGCGAGGGGGGGGTGACACAGTGGGGGGTGACACAGCGAGGGGGGGTGACACAGCGAGGGGGGTGACACAGCGAGGAGGGGGTGACACAGCGAGGGGGGGGGTGACACAGCGAGGGGGGGTGACACAGTGAGGGGGTGACACAGCGAGGGGGGTGACACAGCGAGGGGGGGGTGACACAGCGAGGGGGGGGTGACACAGCGAGGGGGGGTGACACAGCGAGGGGGGGGTGACACAGCGAGGGGGGGTGACACAGCGAGGGGGGAGTGACACAGTGGGGGGGGATGACACAGCGAGGCGGGGGTGACACAGCGAGGGGGGGGTGACACAGCGGGGGGATGACACAGCGGGGGGGGTGACACAGCGGGGGGGGTGACACAGCAGGGGGGGGACACAGCGAGGGGGGTGACACAGCAGGGGGCGGTGACACAGCGAAGGGGGTGACACAGCGGGGGGGGTGACACAGCGAGGGGGGGTGACACAGCGAGGGGGGTGACACAGCGAGGGGGGGGTGACACAGCGAGGGGGGGTGACACAGCGAGGGGGGGGTGACACAGCGAGGGGGTTGACACAGTGGGGGGGTGACACAGCGAGGGGGGGTGACACAGCGAGGGGGGGCGACACAGCGAGGGGGGTGACACAGCGTGGGGGGGTGACACAGCGAGGGGGGGGTGACACAGTGGGGGGGTGACACAGCGAGGGGGGGTGACGACAGCGAGGGGGGGGGGTGACACAGCGGGGGGGGTGACACAGCGAGGGGGGGTGACACAGTGGGGGGGAATGACACAGCGAGGCGGGGGTGACACAGCGAGGGGGGGGTGACACAGCGAGGGGGGGTGACACAGCGGGGGGGGTGACACAGCGAGGGGGGTGACACAGCGAGGGGGGGGTGACACAGTGGGGGGGGTGACACAGCGAGGGGGGGTGACACAGCGAGTGGGGGTGACACAGCGAGGGGGGGTGACACAGCGAGGGGGGGTGACACAGCGAGGGGGGAGTGACACAGTGGGGGGGATGACACAGCGAGGCGGGGGGTGACACAGCGAGGGGGGGGTGACACAGCGGGGGGGATGACACAGCGGGGGGGTGACACAGCGGGGGGGGTGACACAGCAGGGGGGGTGACACAGCGAGGGGGGTGACACAGCAGGGGGGGGTGACACAGCGAAGGGGGTGACACAGCGGGGGGGGTGACACAGCGAGGGGGGGTGACACAGCGAGGGGGGTGACACAGCGAGGGGGGGTGACACAGCGAGGGGGGGTGACACAGCGAGGGGGGGTGACACAGCGAGGGGGTTGACACAGCGGGGGGGTGACACAGCGAGGGGGGGTGACACAGCGAGGGGGGGCGACACAGCGAGGGGGAGGTGACACAGCGAGGGGGGGTGACACAGCGAGGGGGGGTGACACAGTGGGGGGGTGACACAGCGAGGGGGGGTGACAGAGCGAGGGGGGGGGTGACACAGCGGGGGGGTGACACAGCGAGGGGGGGGGTGACACAGCGGGGGGGTGACACAGCGAGGGGGGGGTGACACAGCGGGGGGGGTGACACAGCGAGGGGGGGGTGACACAGCGAGGGGGGGGTGACACGGCGGTGGGGGTGACACAGCGAGGGGGGATGATACAGCGAGGGGGGGTGACACAGCGAGGGGGGTGACACAGCGGGGGGGGTGACACAGCGAGGGGGGGGGGTGACACAGCGGTGGGGGTGACACAGCGAGGGGGGGTGACACAGTGGGGGGGATGACGCAGTGGGAGGGTGACACAGCGAGGGGGGGTGACACAGCGAGGGGGGTGGTGGGTGACACAGCGGGGGGGGTGACACAGCGGGGGGGGGTGACACAGCGAGGGGGGTGTGACACAGCGGGGGGGTGACACAGCGAGGGGGGGTGACACAGCAGGGGGTGTGACACAGCGAGGGGGGGTGACACAGCAGGGGGTGTGACACAGCGAGGGGGGCTGACACAGTGGGGGGGATGACACAGCGAGGCGGGGGTGACACAGCGAGGGGGGGCGACACAGCGAGGGGGGGTGACACAGCGAGGGGGGGTGACACAGCGAGGGGGGGGTGACACAGTGGGGGGGTGACACAGCGAGGGGGGGTGACACAGCGAGGGGGGTGACACAGTGGGGGGGATGACACAGCGAGGCGGGGGTGACACAGCGAGGGGGGGTGACACAGCGAGGGGGGGTGACACAGCGAGGGGGGTGACACAGTGGGGGGGTGACACAGCGAGGCGGGGGTGACACAGCGAGGGGGGGTGACACAGCGAGGGGGGGGTGACACAGCGAGGGGGGGTGCTGACACAGCGAGGGGGGGTGACACAGCGAGGGGGGGTGACACAGCGAGGCGGGGGTGACACAGCGAGGGGGGGTGACACAGCAAGGGGGGGGTGACACAGCGAGGGGGGGTGCTGACACAGCGAGGGGGGTGACACAGCGAGGGGGGGTGACACAGCGAGGCGGGGGTGACACAGCGAGGGGGGGTGACACAGCGAGGGGGGGGTGACACAGCGAGGGGGGGTGCTGACACAGCGAGGGGGGTGACACAGCGAGGGGGGGTGCTGACACAGCGAGGCGGGGTGACACAGCGAGGGGGGGTGACACAGCGAGGGGGGGTGACACAGCGAGGGGGGGGGTGACACAGCGAGTGGGGGTGCTGACACAGCGAGGGGGGGTGACATAGCGAGGGGGGGTGACACAGCGGGAGGGGTGACACAGCGGGGGGGGGGTGACACAGCGAGGCGCAGAGGGAGCTGGGTGACACAGCGAGGGGGGGTGGCACAGCGGGGGGGGATGGTGGTGACACAGCGAGGCGCAGAGGGAGCTGTTTATTTACCAGGACGATGGAAGGTAAAGCAGCGTTGCTGGTGTGTGACGTTGTCAGATTGCAGCCTGACACAAACCTCAGCCTCCCTGCTGTCCGACTGATTGAGGTAACAGGTGCTCTCCCCGCTCTGAGAGATTGGACATTCCCTCCAGCTCGGGCTGTGTCTGCACAACAACAGCAGTCAGTCAATAATTAGCACACCATTTGACAAACAACTATTTCTTGTACAGTGTGGGTTAGATAGAAAGCTATAATCAGGAAGAAATTGGTGGAGAAGACACACTAACACAGGAACTCGGTAAGTCACCTCCTTAAACACGAGGCTGCTAATAAACATAGTAGAGGTCACAACCTTTAACATTTATATTGGATAACTGAGGGCTGGAGAACTGGAAGTTTGTTAATGTTACGTCACACTGAGAGAATGAAGAACAAAAAACAACATTGGCGATGGGGAATGATCAGGAACAACAATAAAAGCTTGTTTGTAACGGGGTAATGGGCAGCCCGATAGCAGAGTGGTTAGCACTGTTGCTTCTCAGCGCCAGGGACCCGGGGTCGACTCCCGGCTTGGGTCACTGTCTGTGCGGAGTTTGCACGCTCTCCCCGTGTCTGCGTGGGTTTCCTCCGGGTGCTCCGGTTTCCTCCCACAAGTCCCGAAAGACGTGCTGTGAGGTGAATTGGACATTCTGAATTCTCCCTCTGTGTACCCGAACAGGCGCCGGAATGTGGCGACTAGGGGCTTTTCACAGTCACTTCATCGCAGTGTTAATGTAAGCCCACTTGTGACACTAATAAAGATTATTATTATTGATTATTACATGATATATTCTCACATCAGAGGGCAACACTGCAAAGCTTAAGATTGGCTCAATGTACAATTGTGGAATCTGTTGGGAATTCTGAATACTAGGACTTCCTACATAAAGGTCAATGGGTCTGTTAGATTTAGTCAAGATAACTGCAGAAAATGATGGGTTCTAATCTAGTTGCTCGAATCTAATCTAGTTGTTGGATATTTTTGGAGTTCCAGTTCTTCATTCGTGTGCGAGTCTCAACAATGTAAAAGATAGACACATCATTGAATAGATAACAAAGACTCAGCAATCACAACTGTTAAACCTTACTGACCCGTTGTTATAGAAGAATTTTAGTTGGCTATGTTGCGTCAGGTTCTGGTTGTTTCCCTCGCTCCATCGGCATGCGAACGTTTCCTGCTCCAGCGAACGGCACTCTGTAATTGTAGGTCCTTCAAGAGGAAATAAAGAGATGAAAGGTTCACAGAACATTGAGATAGAAGAAGTGAGATCTACAGGATTCCTGCCTTTCTCCATATCACAGCGATTGTTGTGAACAAAATGGTTTCCAATAGCGTTCCAGGAAGACACACTGGGCGGGATTCTCCGACCCCCCGCCGGGCTGGAGAATCGCCGGGGGGGGGGGCGGTGTGAATTCCGTGATCGGGGCCCACCGATCTGCGGGCGGGCCTGTGCCGTGGGGGCGTTCTTTCCGTCCGCGACGACCGCTGTAAAGCTCCGCCATGGCCGGCGCGGAGAGGAAACCCCCTGCGCATGCGCAGGAATCACGGCAGCGATTCTGGGACCACGCCGGCGCTCCCGCCCATGCGCCAACTCGCACCGGCCGGCGGAGGACCTTCGGCACCGGTTGGCACGGCGCCAATCACTCCAGCGCCGGCCTAGCCCCCGAAGGTGCAGAGGATTCCGCACCTTCCGGGCGGCCCAACGCCGGAGTGCTTCACGCCGCTCCTCGGCACCGGTATGGCCCACCCCGCCGGGTAGCGGAGAATCACGCCCACTGTTTCTTTTCAATGAATTGGGCACGGCACGCGTGCAGCTGCTGAAGGATTAACAACAAGACGCTACAGCAATCCCATGGACGGTCTCACTTAGTCTTTGCTGCTCTAATCTCTCACACCCCATAACACCGGACGCCATTAACATCTTTCTCATCTAAACCAATCCTTATCACCGAGTTCAGCGGCAGTCACTCCCCAACGTGTGTCTACAGCACCACAGCTGACAGCCTCACTTTTGTCATAATGTCCACTCATGTATATAATGAGATGCAGACAGGCAGTGATTGATGCACAGGATAACCAATGAACACACATGACACAGAACAACCAATCACCAGACAGGACACCACCACTATAAAGCACACAGGGCATTAAGACTCTCGCTCTCCCTACAGGACACAGCTACTGAGATAGTCAGAGTGCACAAGCCAGTGAGCACTATCACCATGAGGTAGAGAGTTAGTCTGGTCAGGCCAGTGGGAGGTTAGCAGTTAGATTGATAGAGTGTCAACTCACAGCAGACTATGTACAGCAATCAGGAAGTTCAATAAAACAGTGTTGGACCATCTCCTGTGTCAGAAGCCTGTTTCTAGCTTCACTGCATCCAGTTGCAGTCAACGTTGAACCAACTCACTTAACACATCAACTTTGTCTTTAGTCTTTCACCAGATGTACGTGTCATAGAAATATAACATAGACGATAGGAGCAGGAGGAGGCCTTTTGGCCCTTCGAGCCTGCTCCGCCATTCATCACCATCATGGCTGATCATCCAACTCAATAGCCTTATCCTGCTTTCTCCCCATAGCCTTTGATCCCATTCTCCCCAAGTGCTATATCCAGCCGCCTCTTCAATATTCAGTGTTTTAGCATCAACTACTTCCTGAGGTAATGAATTCCACAGGCTCACCGCTCTCTGGGTGAAGAAATGTCTCCTTACCTCTGTCCGAAATGGTTACCCTGAATCCTCAGGCTGTGACCCCTGGTTCTGGACACACCCATCATTGGTAACATCTTCCCTGCATCTACCCTGTCCAGTCCTGTTAGAATTTTATAATCTCTATGAGATCCCCCCTCATTCGCCTGAACTCCAGCGAGAACAATCCCAACCGAGTCACTCTCTCCTCATACGTCACACCGCCATGTCCGGAATCAGTCTGGGCCAGCAATTGTTGCCCATCCCGAATAGCCCTTCAACTGCGTGTCCTGCCGGGTCATGCGAGAGGGCAGTTAAGTCAACCACATTAGTGGAGTCACATGTTGGCCAGACCGGGTAAGATCGGCAGATTTCCTTCCCTGAAGGAACATTAGAGAACCAGATGGGTTTTTGCCACAATCGATGATAGTTTCATGGTTACTGAGACTAGGGGCAGGATTCTCCAACCCCCCGCCGGGTCGGAGAATCGCCGGGAGGTGGCATGAATCCTGCCCCTGCCGGCTGCCGAATCCTCCCTCACTGGAGATTCGGCGGGGGCAGGAATCGCGCTGCGCCGGTCGGCGCCCCCCCCCCCCCCCCACCCCGGCGATTCTCCGGCCCGCGATGGGCCGAAGTCCCGCTGCTGTAATGCCTGTCCCCGCCGGCGTGAATTAAACCACCTCCCTTACCGGCGGGACCAGGCGGCGCGGACGGGCTCCGGGGTCCTGGGGGGGGCGCGGGGCGATCTGGCCCCGGGGGGTGCCCCCACGGTGGCCTGGCCCGCGATCGGGGCCCACCGATCGGCGGGCGGGCCTGTGTCAACCTCCGCCATGGCCGGCGCGGAGAAGAACATGCGCGGGGATGACGTCAGCAGCCGCTGACGCTCCCGCGCATGCGCGGACGTCCGCCGGCCAGCGGAGTCCCTTCGGCCCCGGCGGGCGTGGCGCCAAAAGCCTTCCACGCCAGCCAGCGGGACGGCAACCACTCCGGCGCGGGCCTAGCCCCTAAAGGTGAGGGCTTGGCCCCTAAAGGTGCGGAGAAATCCACACCTTTGGGGCGGCCTGACGCCGGAGTGGTTCCCGCCACTCCCTCCCGCCGGGACCCCCCGCCCTGCCGGGTAGGGGAGAATTCCACCCGAGATTTATATTCCAGTTTTGTCCATTAGATTTAAATTACAATCAGCTGCCGTGATGGGATTTGAACCCATGTCCCCACTCTGGGCCTCTGCATTACTGGTGCAGTGAGATTAGTACTGTGCGACCCCCCCCTCAGCCAGTGCTACTCTGTGTATGTCGGATAAATAATCGCACAGAGAGAGGGAGGGAGAATCAGAGGTTAAACCGCTCCCACCAAACCTCAGGAAACACTTTTAAAATTGGATTTTCACTTGGATCCGCCTTGGTTAAAAAAGGCCCCCAAACATGCGATTTCCATCTTTGTGTGTATGTATTTGGGGGTTTGCGGGGAGGAGATGGGGTGGTGGCGGGGAGGGATGGGGGTGTGGGGGGGGCGTTGAGGAAGAGGGGCTAAGAGATGTAGGATACAGTTAAACCTGCCCAAGCTGGAACCAGACAGTGAAACTACTGTCACTCGGTCAGTAATGCAGAGGCCCAGGCTAATGATCTGAGGTCATGGGTTCAAATCCCACCAGGACAAACAGGAGGACAGGCAAGTGCTGATGGTTAGATGGCCTGCCTCAGTTCTCTGGGACGCCATACAAGTTGCTTCAGAAGTTGTTAAATCCTCTTGCCCTCCCCCTCCCCGCACACCCATGTCCCCTCGTACCCGCCATGCCACCTCCATGGCTACTCACCACTACACACCATGGGCAGACCTCAGGAGACATTTAGAGATGAAAAATAAACTTTGGCTTATTTTTAAAAATAAACTCAGAACTCTTTGCTTTTGAAACTCAACCAAGCATTCATCGTGACATATCGATAGCCCTTGGAGAATAGTCAACAAAGAACGCTATTTAAATGGCAAAGTCAGAAGCTGCATATTTTTTCTAACCGCCATAGATGGCCTTTCAATCAAAGTAGTCCAGTCGAAGTTTTCCTGAAATATCTGAGGCTGCAGATGTCACAAAGCGTTAAAGTTTAAAGAGCAGGGGATTTAAAAAAGAATCAGATCATGAAAATTATACAGATCTTTTCTACCATCCAGGAACATTTACATCTATTCCAACACTTTATAGCTTCTGTACTGTGGGTTAAGGTCCTTGCAACAGCCAAAATGGGGTCAGTTTGAACTCAACATTGAGCCCCTCTCCCTTTCCCCTACCAGCAAACGTTGGATATGGGACATGGAAGAGGGGCTTCTGTGTCCGGGTCCCGCCCGCCATTTTTAAAGGTTTGCAAAGTCTTGAAGACTCCAGGAAAATCCAATCCATGAGGGTTGGTTTCATCTCAAGATTCACAGAGTCCTAGATGTTTACAGCATGGAAACAGGCCCTTCGGCCCAGCTTGTCCATGCTGCCCAGTTTCTGTCACTAAGCTAGTCCCACTTGCCCACATTTGGCCCATATCCCTCTATACCCACCCTGTCCATGTAACTGTCTAACTGCTTTTTAAAGGACAAAATTGTACCCACCTGTACCACTGCCTCGGGCAGCTCGTTCCAGATGCTCAGCACCCTCTGTGTGAAGACATTTCCCCTCTGGGCTCTTTTGTATCTCACCCCTCTCACCTTAAACGTATGCCCTCTAGCTCTAGACTTCCCTACCTTTGGGAAAAGCGGTTGACTATCTACCTTATCGATGCCCCTCATTAGAACATAGAACATAGAACATTACAGCGCAGTACAGGCCCTTCAGCCCTCGATGTTGCGCCGACCTGTGAAACCACTCTAAAGCCCATCTACACTATTGCCTTATTGTCCATATGTCTGTCCAATGGCCATTTGAATGTCCTTAGTGTTGGCGAGTCCACTACTGTTGCAGGCAGGGCATTCCACGCCCTTACTACTCTCTGAGTAAAGAACCTACCTCTGACATCTGTCCTATATCTATCTCCCCTCAATTTAAAGCTATGTCCCCTCGTGCTAGACATCACCATCCGAGGAAAAAGGCTCTCACTGTTCACTCTATCCAATCCTCTGATCATCTTGTATGCCTCAATTAAGTCACCTCTTAACCTTCTTCTCTCGAACGAAAACAGCCTCAACTCCCTCAGCCTTACCTCATAAGATCTTCCCTCCATACCAGGCAACATTCTGGTAAATCTCCTCTGCACCCTTTCCAATGCTTCCACATCCTTTCTATAATGCGGCGACCAGAATTGCACGCAATACTCCAAATGCAGCCGCACCAGAGTTTTGTACAGCTGCAACATGACCTCATGGCTCCGAAACTCAATCCCTCTACCAATAAAAGCTAATACACCGTATGCCTTCTTAACAACCCTCTCAACCTGGGTGGCAACTTTCAGGGATCTATGTACATGGACACCGAGATCTCTCTGCGCGCCCACACTGCCAAGAATCTTACCATTAGCCCAGTACTCTGTCTTCCTGTTATTCCTTCCAATATGAATCACCTCACACTTTTCTGCATTAAACTCCATTTGCCACCTCTCAGCCCAGCGCTGCAGCTTATCTATGTCCCTCTGTAACTTGTAACATCCTTCCGCACTGTCCACAACTCCACCGACTTTAGTGTCATCTGCAAATTTACTCACCCATCCTTCTACGCCCTCCTCCAGGTCATTTATAAAAATGACAAACAGCAGTGGCCCCAAGACAGATCCTTGTGGTACACCACTAGTAATAGGACTCCTGTCTGAACATTTCCCATCAACGACCACCCTTTGTCTTCTTCCAGCTATCCAATTTCTGATCCAAACTGCTAAATCACCCTGAATCCCATGCCTCCATATTTTCTGCAGTAGCCTACCGTGGGGAACCTTATCAAACGCTTTTACTGAAATCCATATACACCACATCAACTGCTTTAACCTCATCCACCTGTTTGGTCACCTTGTCAAAGAACTCAATAAGGTTTGTGAGGCACGACCTACCCTTCACAAAACCGTGTTGACTATCTCTAATCAAATTATTCCTTTCCAGATGATTATACATCCTATCTCTTCTGAACCTTTCCAAGATTTTGCCCACAACAGAAGTAAGACTCACTGGTCTATAGGTACCGGGGTTGTCTTTACTCCCCTTCTTGAACAAGGGGGCAACATTTGCTATCCTCCAGTCTTCTGGCACTATTCCTGTAGACAAAGATGACTTAAAGAGCAAAGCCATAGGCTCAGCAATCTCCTCCCTAGCTTCCCAGAGAATCCTAGGATAAATCCCATCCGGCCCAGGGGACTTATCTATTTTCACGCTTTCCAGAATTGCTAACACCTCCTCCTTATGAACCTCAAGCCCTTCTAGTCTAGTAGCCTGAATCTCAGTATTCTCCTCGACAACATTGTCTTTTTCCTGTGTGAATACTGATGAAAAATATTCATTTAGCACCTCTCCTATCTCCTCGAACTCCAAGCACAACTTCCCACTACTGTCCTTGACTGGCCCTATTCTTACCCTAGTCATTCTTTTATTCCTGACATATCTGTAGAAAGCTTTAGGGTTAACCTTGATCCTACCTGCCAAAGACTTCTCATGTCCCCTCCTGGCTCTTCTTAGCTCTCTCTTTAGGTCCTTCCTAGCTAACTTGTAACTCTTGAGCGCCCTAACTGAACCTTCGTGTTTCATCTTTACATAAGCCTCCTTCTTCCTCTTGACAAGTGTTTTGACTGCTTTAGTAAACCACGGTTCCCTTTCTCGACCACTTCCTCCCTGCCTGACAGGTACATACTTATCAAGGACACGCAGTAGCTGTTCCTTGAACAAGCTCCACATTTCCATTGTGCCCATCCCCTGAAGTTTTCCTCTCCATCCGATGCATCCTAAGTCTTGCCTCATCGCATCATAATTGCCTTTCCCCCAGATATAACTCTTGCCCTGGGGTATATACCTATCCCTTTCCATCACTAAAGTAAACATAATCGAATTGTGGTCACTATCACCAAAGTGCTCACCTACCTCCAAATCTAACACCTGTCCTGGTTCATTACCCAGTACCAAATCCAATATGGCCTTGCCTCTCGTTGGCCTATCTACATACTGTGTCAGGAAACCCTCTTGCACACACTGGACAAAAACGGACCCATCTAAAGTACTCGAACTATAGCGTTTCCAGTCAATATTTGGAAAGTTAAAGTCCCCCACAACAACTACCCTGTTGCTTTCACTCCTATCCAGAATCATCTTTGCAATCCTTTCCTCTACATCTCTGGAACTTTTCGGAGGCCGATAGAAAACCCCTAACAGGGTGACCTCTCCTTTCCTGTTTCTAACCTCAGCCCATACTACCTCAGTAGACGAGTCCTCATCAAACGTCCTTTCTGCCACCGTAATACTGTCCTTTACTAACAATGCCACCCCTCCCCCTCTTTTATCACCTTCCCTGAGCTTACTGAAATATCTAAACCCTGGCACCTGCAACAACCATTCCTGTCCCTGCTCTATCCATGTCTCCGAAATGGCCTCAACATCGAAGTCCCAGGTACCAACCCATGCCGCAAGTTCACCCACCTTATTCCGGATGCTCCTGGCATTGAAGAAGACACATTTTAAACCACCTTCCTGCCTGCCGGTACACTCCTGCAACTTTGAAACCTTACTCATGACCTCACTACTCTCAACCTCCTGTATACTGGAGATACAATTCAGGTTCCCAAGCCCCTGCTGAACTCGTTTAAACCCTCCCAAAGAGCATTAGCAAATTTCCCCCCCAGGATATTGGTACCCCTCTGGTCCAGGTGTAGACCATCCCGTTTGTAGAGGTCCCACCGACCCCAGAATGAGCCCCAATTATCCAGAAATCTGAAACCCTCCCTCCTGCACCATCCCTGTAGCCACGTGTTCAACTCCTCTCTCTCCCTATTCCTCGTCTCGCTATCACGTGGCATGGGTAACAACCCATTTTATTTTATAGACCTCTATAAGATCACCCCGAAGCCTCCTACGCTCCAGGGAAAAAAGTCGCAGCCTATGCAGCCTCTCGTTATAGCTCAGAGCATCAAGTCCTGGGAGCATCCCCGTAAATCTCTTCTGCACTCTTTCTCGTTTAACAATATCCTTCCTATAATAGGGTGACCAGAACTGAACACAGTATTCCAAGTGTGGCCTTACCAATGTCTTGTACAACTTCAACACGACGTCCCAACTCCTGTATTCAATGTTCTGACCAATGAAACCAAGCATGCCGAATGCCTTCTTCACCACCCTGTCCACCTGCGACTCCACCTTCGAGGAGCTATGAACCTGTACTCCTTGATCTCTTTGTTCTGTAACTCTCCCCAACTCCCTATCATTAACTGAGTAGGTCCTGCCCCGATTCGATCTACCAAAATGTATCACCTCACATTTATCCAAATTAAACTCCATCTGCCATTCATCGGCCCACTGGCCCAATTGATCAAGATCCCGTTGCAATCCTAGATAACCTTCTTCACTATCCACTATGGCACCAATCTTGGTGTCATCTGCAAACTTAGTAACCATGCCTCCGACATTCTCATCCAAATCATTAATATACATAACAAATAACAGTGGACCCAGCCCCGATCCCTGAGGCACACCACTGGTCACAGGCCACCAGTTTGAAAAACAACCCTCCACAATCACTCTTTGGCTTTGGTCGCTGTTATAACCTGCCTACTTACCATTGGCTGGGGACTAATGACTATCCCACAATCCTGTGGGAGTATGAGCTTCCCCAATGAGGGGGGCGGAGAAACCTCTAGTAAACTCCTAGTATAAATAAAGCTGGCCAGTTCAGGAACCAGCAGGAAGGAGTATGTAGCAAGGGAAGTTGCTGCTACTGTTATGTATATATGTTACAGTAAATAACTGTTCTTACTTTTGTAGCCATGTAAAATGGCTGCGTTCCGATTAATCTGGCCAAAACCCAGTTTAAAATGGCTAAACTGAAAGACTGCTGGGAAAAGCAGCCAAGAAGACACAAGCAGGCAGCTGCAGACAGTATTGCATATTCAGCTCTGGGAACGTAGCCCAGATCGATACTCAGGGCTATCAACAGCCCTTCAACCCAGGTATCCGCAGTTTCATTCAGGACTGTTTACACCTAATCTACTCAGACATCCACAGTTAAATCGGCTATCCCCGGGAACAATTGCAACATATTAGCAATTGAATACCGGGCCAGACCTGTCGGCGCCTGCAGTGGCCGAAACAAAGACAGGTGAGCGACCACCCCCCGATCGAGGAATTGCCTCACCATTGGACACATCGACCCCAGAGACTGGGGACAGAATCCAATCACTTGGGACTCAGGGTCAAGGGCCGCCCTGGGAGGCGGGAAGCCTCAGGGCCCTATAAAAGCGAAGGTCCAAGTTCAGATCTCTCTCTCTCTCATCTTCGCCTGCTCGAGACCTTCGCAAGACCAGCCACCGTGTATAGTAAGTTTGAATCCAACGATCGCTATCCGGTAGAGACACCTAGCCACCGACCTGTAGCAGCCTTTTGAACCCCGCGGGCCAGATTTGATTGGACAAGCCATTCGTTTCCCTGACCTGGTGGGCTCTTCCTAAGTTAAGTATTGGCCAGTAGTGATAGGTTTTATTATACAGAAAGTAGTATTAGGGTATTAATATTGCTTGTTGTCTATAATAAATGACCGTTGTTTTAATCCTTACTAAGCGGTGTGCTGTGTTATTAATCATAACCTGAACTTGAACCACGTGGCGGTATCAGAAAGATACCTGGCGACACATGAGCAAAGGTGACCGAAACAGAGCAAACAGACTAAAGTTAGAAAGAGCAACACTTTGTATCCTTAAAACTCGTGCTGGATTCTTCGTGGCCCTTACAAAACTGGCGACGAGGGTTAAAGTGAATAGCTGTCTACACTGCTGAAGCCACCTCCCTGGATTTTTGTTGGATACAGGTTGGAAGTTGTTTTCTATTATACCATGCCTCTGTACGGACGTTTGGATGTTTTTGATGCTGCGCTGGAAAGCTGGAACCAGTACGCACAACGGATGCGTTACTATTTCCGGGCAAACAATATCACCGAAAACAAGCACCAGGTGGTCATATTGCTCACCGCCTGCGCCCGCATATGTTTGGGGTGATTAGGAGCCTTACGTACCCAGCTGCGTCGGACACCAAAACGTTTGATGAACTTGTGAATATAGTGGAGCAACATTTTAACCCAACCCCGTCCACGATAGTCCAGCGTTACCGGTTTAATACCGCTGAGAGGACCCCTGGAGAATCCCTTGCCGATTTTCTATCCAGGCTACGCAGGATTGCGGAGTACTGTGACTATGGTGAGACTTTGTCAGAAATGTTACGCGACTGTTTGGTTTGCGGTATTAACAATGCGGACACCCAGAGAAAGTTGTTAGCGGAGCCAACATTGACTTTACAACAGGCCATTCAAATAGTATTGTCCCGAGAGAGCGCAGAACGAGGAGTACAGGAGCTACAGGGAATGGAAGTGCATGCCTTGGGGCGCAACCCCTTCTGTCCGAAAACGTCCCTCCGCACTCCTGCGGTACCTTGGGCGAGGCAACGTCCGGACCGACGCCAGTGGCCGTCGGACATTCCTCCCCGAAGGGAGCCTTCTCCAGAGCCAATGGATGAGGAGCCATGTCCGTGTCAGACTTGTAGGCGCCGACCCCATCGCGGTCGGCGGTCCTGGGGGCGCCAGAGGCGCCGTCGTCCGACCGAAACTGGGACTAGCCCAGGGGCCGTAACTGGGACCAGCCCAGAGGCCGTACCTTCCATGTGGATGAACCTGCGGCGACCACTCCTGAGGACGTGGAGACGGAGGATGACTGCCTGCAGCTGCATTGTGTGGCAGCTCCCCGTGTGGCCCCCATTAAGGTGACAGTACAGATCAATGGTCACCTGCTTGAGATGGAGTTGGACACGGGCGCAGCAGTCTCCGTGATCGCCCAGAGGACATTCGACTGCATCAAGCAGGGTATACAGACCCTTACATTAACCGACTCACAGGCCAGGTTGGCCACCTACACGGGGGAACCACTGGACATTGCAGGAAGTACAATGACCCCTGTTGTCTATGGACGCCAGGAGGGGCGTTTCCCACTTATCGTGCTGCGCGGCCATGGGCCCAGCCTGTTGGGTCGGGACTGGTTGAGCCATTTGCGGTTGCAATGGCAGCACATCCTCCAAACAGTTTCTGGAGGGTTGACTGAGGTGCTAGGACGATACCCAGATGTATTCCAGAGAGGTTTGGGGAAAATAAAAGGGGCCGTAGCCCGTATCAAAGTTGAACCAGGAGCCACGCCGCGCTATTTCCGGACGCGCCCAGTGCCTTACGCCTTGCTCGAGAAGGTAGAAGGGGAGCTCACTCGTTTGGAGAGTTTGGGTATTATCAGGCCCGTCCGCTTTGCTGACTGGGCAGCACCAATTGTACCTGTAATGAAGCCAGATGCCACACTTCGCTTGTGTGGCAACTATAAACTTACAGTGAATACGGTTTCCCGACTCGACCGATATCCAATGCCTCGCATAGAGGATCTCTACGCGAAACTTGCAGGTGGACTCTCGTTCACAAAATTAGATATGAGTCACGCCTACCTGCAGTTGGAGCTGGACCCTGCCTCCCGACCATATGTAACGATTAATATACACCGGGGCCTGTATGAATATACACGGTTGCCCTTTGGAGTATCCTCTGCCTGCGCAATTTTTCAACGTGTTATGGAGGGCATTTTGAGAGGTTTACCACGTGTTGCTGTCTACTTAGATGACGTTTTGATTACAGGGACGTCGGAGCAGGAACATTTGGAAAATCTGGAGGCTCTCCTTAGACGCCTTTCGGAGGCTGGAGTCCGTTTACGTCGCACAAAGTGCGTATTTCAGGCAAAAGAAGTAGTCTACCTAGGTTATCGGGTGGACCGCGAGGGTCTGCACCCCGTCGCAGAGAACGTGCGTGCAATTCAACATGCCCCTGCCCCGACTGACACTTCGCATCTTCGTTCTTTTCTCGGTCTCGTAAACCATTACAGGAAGTTCCTCCCCAATCTGGCAACTACGCTGGCCCCCTTACACCTGCTGCTAAAGAAAAATCACACCTGGGTTTGGGGTCAGCCGCAAGAAACCGCTTTCCGGAGGGTAAAGCAACAATCGTCGTCGTCTGGGTTACTAACCCACTATGATCCTGGAACGCCTTTGCTCGTCACATGTGATGCATCCCCGTATGGTATTGGGGCCGTCCTGTCCCACAAGATGGAGAACGGGGCCGAACGACCGATAGCTTTTGCCTCCCAGCGCTGGGCTTTGTTGCTTGCTGCATACGAGTATTCTCTGGAGCACAAACCAGGTACGCAGATAGCAAATGCCGACGCACTGAGCCGATTGCCTTTATCGACCGGCCCCATGTCGACCCCCACGACCGGTGAGGTGGTTGCGACCCTAGATTTTATGGACACCTTGCCTGTCACGGCATCACAGATCCGTGAGTGGACCCAGACGGAGCCAGTCCTGTCAAAGGTTCAGCACATAGTCCTGTATGGTGGGCAGCACAGACAGCTCCCAGGCGAGTTGCGGGCATTTTCCTCCAAGCTGTCAGAATTCAGCGTGGAAGACGGCATCCTCTTGTGGGGGATGCGTGTGATTGTCCCGGAAAAAGGCCAGGAGCTGATACTATCAGACTTGCACAATGGGCGTCCAGGTGTGACCAAAATGAAAATGTTGGCCTGGAGTTATGTCTGGTGGCCAGGCCTCGACACCGACATTGAGAAGGTGGCCCAAAACTGCTCCATTTGCCAGGAGCATCAGAAGCTTCCGCCGGCCGCACCCCTACATCACTGGGAATGGCCAGGGCGGCCTTGGGCACGCTTACATGTAGATTTTGCAGGCCCTTTTCAAGGATCCATGTTCCTTCTACTAATTGACGCCCAGTCCAAATGGCTAGAGGTGCATAAGATGCAGGGGACAACGTCCTGCGCAACAATTGAAAAGATGCGTTTATCGTTTAGTACGCATGGCCTCCCCGAAGTGCTGGTCACGGATAACGGCACTCCATTCACGTGTGAGGAGTTTGCGTGGTTCACGAAGATGAACGACCTCCGCCATATCCGCACTGCCCCTTACCACCCGGCTTCAAATGGGTTGGCAGGGCGCGCAGTGCAGACATTCAAAAGAGGCCTAAAGAAGCAGTCTTCCGGATCAATGGACACGAGACTGGCTCGCTTTTTGTTTACGTACAGGACCACCCCCCCATGCAGTGACTGGGGTAGCTCCCGCAGAACTCCTAATGGGCCGGAGACTTCGCACCCGCCTTAGTATGGTTTTCCCGGACATTGGCGCAAAAGTACGCCGCACACAAGAACGGCAGGGACAGGGATTTTCTCGGCATCGGCCGATTCGGCAGTTTGCGCCCGGTGACCCAGTGTTCGTTCGGAATTTTGCTGGTGGTGCCCAGTGGGTTCCTGGTGTAATCTTTCGCCAAACGGGCCCTATATCTTACCAAGTGCAAGCCCAGGGTCGTCTCCAGCGAAAACATGTAGACCACGTTCGGTCCAGAAAACCATCCCCTCAAAAGATTCCCCGCCCCCGGAGCTCATTTCAACAGCCGCAGAGACCAGAGACAAGGGAAGGTAGTCCTCACAATCTTCCACTGGTGCCTCACTCGAAGCCTGCGCAGGTCGTTACAGAACCGAATGGAGATAGAGACGCTGGCATGACGGAGGCAGCAGACTCTGACTCCGAGATGGAGACACAGGATGCATCAGAGGGGGAATCCTCGGGTCCACGGGCCGTGGGTGTACAACCGTTGTGCCGCTCATCACGGAAGCGCCGGTCTCCGTCTCGTTACACGCCGCCTGATCCAGCGCCGCGTGCAAATGGTGTCCGGCCTGCGGCCAAACGAGTCCGACGCCCTCCTTCGCCAGGGTCTTCGGTGGATTCCTTGGACTTTGGGGGGAGGGATGTTATAACCTGCCTATTTACCATTGGCTGGGGACTAATGACTATCCCACAATCCTGTGGGAGTATGAGCTTCCCCAATGAGGAGGGCGGAGAAACCACTAGTAAACTCCTAATATAAATAAAGCTGGCCAGTTTGGAACCAGCAGGAAGGAGTATGGAGCAAGGGAAGTTACTGCTACTGTTATGTATATATGCTATTGTAAATAAATGTTATCACTTTGTATCCTTAAAACTCGTGCTGGATTCTTCGTGGCCCTTACAAAAGTCGCCAAGCCGATTTTGTGTCTAATTGGCTACCTCGCCCTGGATTCCGTGAGATTTAACCTTTAAAGCGTTTCATACTCTTAACCTTTAAGAGTATGAACAGCTGGAGCTGGAATACCAATTCTATCTTTCATCAAGTCTTTGTCACCAATGGCGGAAGACAGTGAGTGAACTTAACCAGATTACAAAGGGACTGAAAGGTTTTCGGAGGTTCAGCCTAGACGAGAAGCAGTTTCATAGAGGGATATAAGAAAGTAAGGAGCGGTTAACCTGGGTGAATACTTTAAACAGTGGGAACTGAACTGGTCAGAGGTTTTAGTTAATGAGGGGTAACTTTGGACCTGTTCATGTCGGTCCCTCGTGCAGAGAGAGAGAGAGATCAACATTCAGAATGGTGGAATGGATAGTGGAAACATTTAAGAAACCAATCGAGTCAAAAATAAGGAGTGCAGGGTTAATCTGGTTGGATAAATTAAGATGGGACAAATGATCTGCCCACATCTGCGAATGTTTTTTGATCTTGTGACAAGGCTGGTTGTTGGGCCTCAAACAGGCCTTGGATCAATTCCTGCTGTAGTTCACTTGTTGATCAGGGGTGTCACTGTTGAGCAGTGTTGAGAGATCCCCACCTCTGTAAAGTTATAAGGTGAGCTGGCTGACATGTCATTACGTGACGGCAACTATTATCAGCTGCAGTTTCCGCACACGCACTCTCTGTTCAGAATTCTGCTTGCCAAAAAGGGTTGGTCTTTGGTAATAATTATAATCTTTATTAGTGTCACAAGTAGGCTTACATTAACGCTGCAATGAAGTTACTGTGAAAATCCCCTAGTCGCCACATTCCGGCGCCTGTTCGGGTACACCGAGGGAGAATTCAGAATGTCCAATTCACCAACAGCACGTCTTTCGGGACTTGTGGGAGGAAACCGGAGCACCCGGAGGAAACCCACGCAGACACGGGGAGAACGTGCAGACTCCGCACAGACAGTGACCCAAGCCGGGAATCGAACCTGGGACCCTGGAGCTGTGAAGCAACAGTGCTAACCACTGTGCCACCGTGTCGCCCTATCGCAAGGTGATTGGAGTGCAGAAATAAAGAAGGCTCGTCACAATTGTGCAGGGTTTTGGTGAGGCCACATCTGGAATACTGTGTGCAGTTGTGGTCTCCACATGGAGGAGCGGTTACACCTGCATTGGAGGCGGTACAGCGAAGGTTCTGTAGATTGGTCCCTGGAGTGAGGGCGTTGTCCTATAATGAGGCTGAATAAATCGGGCTTATACTCTCTTGAGTTTGGAAGATTCGGAGGTGATCCCATGGAAACTCACAACATTCTGTGTTAATGTAAACCTACTTGTGACACATTGAGGGCAGCCGGTAGCACAGTGGTTAGCACAATTGCTTCACAGCTCCAGGGTCCCAGGTTCGATTCCGGCTTGGGTCACTGTCTGTGCGGAGTCTGCACATCCTCCCCGTGTGTGCGTGGGTTTCCTCCGGGTGCTCCGGTTTCCTCCCACAGTCCAAATACGTACAGGTTAGGTGGATTGGCCGTGATAAATTGCCCTTAGTGTCCAAAAAGGTTAGGTGGGGTTACTGGGATAGGTTGGAAGTGTGGGTTTAAATGGGGGGCTCTTTCGAAGAGCCGGTGTAGACTCGATGGGCTGAATGGCCTCCTTCTGCACTGTGAATTCTACGATTCTATGATTCTGAGGGGGTTTGATAGGGTGGAGGCTTAGAGATTGTTTCCGCTGGTCTGGGAACCGAAAACACAGGGCGGGGTTCTCTCAGCCGGGGCAGGGCCCGAGAATCGCCGCGACCGCCGCGAATCACGCCAGGCTGCCCCGACGCCGGCCGCCATTCTCTGCAGAGCAGAGAATTGGCGCCATTGCCGCTGTTGTGGTCGGATAAATGGTGTGGTCCGGGATGGGCCGAGCGGCCCTGGCAAAAGGCCCGAGTCCCGCCGATGCCGTTCTCGCCTGTTCTCAGCCGGCGGGACCACGGTGTGGAAGGGTCCGGGGGCGGCCTGTGGAGGGGGAGGGGGGTGTCCGACCCCGGGAGGGGGGGGGTCCGACCCCGGGAGGGGGGTGTCCGACCCCGGGAGGGGGGTGTCCGACCCCGGGAGGGGGGTGTCCGACCCCGGGAGGGGGGGGTCCGACCGCGGGAGGGGGGGTCCGACCCCGGGAGGGGCTCCGATGTGGCCTGGCCCGCGATCGGGGCCCACCGGTCGGCGGGCAGGCCTCTCGAGCTGGGGGTCTCCTTTCTTCCGCGCCGGCCCTTTAGCCCTGCGCCATTGGGCGTCGGGGCCGACGCGGAGAAGGGAGCCACTGCGCACGCGCAGACCCCGCGGCGCCCAGTTGACGCCGGGATCAGCAGCTGGAGCGGCGTGGGTCGCTCCAGTGCCGCGCTGGCCCCCTGTCGGGGCCGGAATTGCTGATCCTGAGGCCGTGTTCCGACAGCGTCAACACTTAACCTCAGGATCAGAGAATCCCGCCCACTGTGTCAGGATTGAGGGCCGATCATTTAGGACTGAGATGTGGAGAAATTACTTCACTCAAAGGGTTTTGTATCTTTGGAATCCGCAGAGCCATGTCCCGCCGGTACGCACCTGGTTTGATTTACGCCGGCGGGTCCGGCCGAAAATGGGCAGCCACTCGGTCCATCACGGGCCGGAGAACCGCCGACCGGCGCGATTCCCGCCCCCGCCAAAACCCCGGCACCGGAGAATTCGGCAACCGGCGTCGGGACGGGATACACACCGCCCCCCCCCGGCGATTCTCCGGCCCGGCGGGGGGGGGGGGGGTTGCGGAGAATCCCGCCCATGGTCTCTCGGGGAATTAGGGGACATGGGAAGTGGGCGGGAAAGTGGAGTTGAAGCATCAGCTGTGATCACATGACTGGCGGAGCAGGCTCGATGGGCTGAATGGTCTGCTCCTGCTCCTGTTTCTTCTGTCCTTGAGTTCAAGCATTTCCTCATTTGATCATAAACATCAAAATGTAAGATTGACAATATATCATCCAGCCACTCAACAAAAGAGTTAAAAATTCCAACAAAGTACTCAGATTAAAAGACAGAAAGGTACAATACAAATCTCCTGGAGCATATGTATATTTCTCAATGCCCTGATCACACCCACTTGGAGTGACATGAGTACCACTCATCCACAGGAGGATGTACATATCTTTGAACAGATATATATGGCAGCAACAAGTCTGATTGCTGAAAGAAGGGACGTGCTGTGCTGTTGAACCTTTGCATGTTGCACTCATCAGGATGGATTTGCAAGAATACCAAACCGCAAAAGGAACAGCAATTTATATTGCATGGGGAGCGGGTGCTGGATGGTTGGCAGGTAGACTCTGATTGGTAAAGAAATTGCCATGGAGAATGACCCCGACAACAGCCCTGCCAATTCTTTCCTTTTTCTTAAATGCTGCGAGGTTGGGAAGTGCTGATGTCCAAAAGGACCTGAGTCCTCCTTGATCGTGAGTCACTGAACACTAGCATGTGGGTGCAGCAGGCAATTAGAAAGGCAGGTAGAACGACGGCCGTCCTTGGCAACGTGGAGGAGTAAGAATGCCTTTCTGTAAATGTACAGTCTTGGAGAGACCAGACGTGCGAGTAATGTGTACAGTTTTGGTCTCCCTTCTTTAAGGAAGGATTTACCTGTCATGGAGGGATTGCAATGGATGTTCACCAGACTAATCCCCGGGGAACCAGGATGGTCTTCTGAGGAGATTGAGGAAACTGGAGCTGTATTCTCTGGAGTTTTGCAGAATAAGAGACGATCTCATCAAAACTTACAGAATTCGCACAGGAGTGAGACAAAGTAGGTGTGGATATGAAGTTTCTCTTGGCTGGTGAGTCGAGAACCAGGGGACGCAGTCTCAGAGTGAGGAGTCGGACATTTAAGACTGAGATAAGGAGAAATCTCTTCATTCAGAGGGTGGTGAATCTCTCGAATTCTCAACTCCATAGGCAGTGGAAGCTCAATCATTGAGTATGTTTGAGACATAAATCGACAGGTCTCTCGATACTAATGACATCAAGAGATCTGGGTAGTGTGGGGAAAATGTTGTCGAGGTCGATGGTAAAGCACCATCTGTTTGTCTACATGTCAGGGTATCGAAGGTGCTTGATGGAGCGAATGGTCTACGCCTCCTCCTATCTCCTCGGTTCCCTTACTGATCCCCATGACAACTGATATTATTGGCAGTTCCCTCTCCTCAGGTACTGCCCCTTTCCTCTTCACCACCTCAAAAGCTCCACCCTTGACCTCCCGTGTCCTTGCAACCTGTCATCTCACCTTAGTTCCTCCCTAAATCTTCCAAAATATGGACGCATTTTCCGAGACCTTCACATTTGAATCCGTTCTATTAGCTTTCTGCTCCTGTCGTCATATTGGAATGGGCTTCTCAAAGTGCCAAATCACATTTTATGTGACAATGACAACGCAATTTATCCTTCACCCATCTCATCTTTGGCCAAGGTTGACTAAACCATTCTCCGCCAGGCACATTTGTCCAGCTGGGTGGGACCTGCTTTTACCTGGTTCCATTCTCGTCTGGCCAGAGGTAGCCACTTGCAATGGCTTCTCTTCTTTCTCCTCAAGTGGGGGACAAAGGAAGAGCTTCAAAGACAGCTTGAAGAGTTACCTCAAGAAATGCAACATAGACATCAGTGCCTGGGAAACCTTTGCGCCGAAGAGACCGACGTGGAGGAACCTCCTGATCGAAGGGACACAATTCTTCGAAAACACCCGACGACCAGGGGAGGCCCAGAAAAGGATCCTGGGAAAGGAGTACCAGCGATCTGGAGTCTCAGGACCAACCCCGCCTCCCAGAAACACCTGCCAAGTGTGGTTGAAGATGTGGCTCTAGGATTGGCCGCTTCAGCCATGCGAGGACCCACAGAACCCATGACCGGTAACAGCGAGTTTCTTAGGTGGCCAATCATACTCGTTAGCGAATGATCGCCGGAGAAGACGCCAACGTCATTGTGTGTCGCCCAAGGTTCCAACCCTTGCCGCCCTCCTATTTCTAATCGACACGCTGTCCCTCAGTGACACCATCCCCAAAACACCAAGCAGCTGAAACCCAAAGTCTCTCGATACCTTCACTCGAAGCTCCCCTGGTTTAGTGCATGAAGTAAATCAGAAAGGAGTGATAGGAATAAAGAAAGGAGTGTTCAAAGTCTCTGTAATGTGTGTGGGGGAACAGACCGGCCTTATTTCCTGAGCCTCACTCGAGATGCAGTCCTTTGAACTTGTCGATTAAGATACGAATGTTAACCAGAGCCCAAAGATAACCGGACAAACCAGTCTCTGAGATTTCCTGGTAACGTTCCCGTATGTGTTTCAGACTTTGCTCCTTTATTCGCAGAGCTGCCTGCTCTGTTTACCGCCCTCACCTATCCACTTTTGGCTCCATGTCAAAATTGTCAGCGTTCCTGTGAAGCACCCGGAGATGTTTAACGAGCTGAAAGGCACTCTCGTCAGTTGCTGCTGAATTTCCTTTCCCCTCTTGTCTTGTGGTCAGGCTGGATCAGTCCCCAGGGATCCCAGAGCCCTGCTCTTTCCAAATTGTTCTCAATTGTGCCTCTTAATGACCTTCATTTGTCTGCTCCCTAGCTGGTGCTGCAGATTTGCAGAACGACCTGTACCCAACTGTGATCAATAGGTGACTAGAGAGATTGCGACAAATGATTTGCCTTGTTGCGTCACGTCGATCCAGTGTGCGACCATCGAGGAGCTCTCAACAGCGCTCATGTTCTGCAATTACCGTCCTTGTGATAATCAGACAAGTTTGACCACTGCCCAGGGCTCTGTAACGACACAAGTCCGCCCCAGTGTTAAGTGAGGAGTCTGCAGAGCTCATGGTTCTGTGTTTTTGTCCGGCTGTCACGTTGACCATTAAAATGAGAGCTGCTGGTTCGGCAGCAAGTGGAGGAGGCACACGTACCAGCACAGGCCCATTCACCGGGCTGTGATGGGCAACACGTGGCTAGCACTGTGGCTTCACAGCGCCAGGGTCCCAGGTTCGATTCCCCACTGGGTCACTGTCTGTGCGGAGTTTGCACGTCCTCCCCGTGTCTGCGTGGGTTTCCTCCGGGTGCTCCAGTTTCCTCCCACAAGTCCCGAAAGACGTGCTGTTAGGTGGATTGGCCGTGATAAATTACCCTTAGGGTTGGGAGAGGTTGTTGGGTTACGGGGATAGGGTGGAAGTGAGGGCTTAAGTGGGTCGTTGCAGACTCGATGGGCCGAATGGCCTCCTTCTGTATGTTCTATCTCTGCCTTATCTTTAACCCAGTTGAGAAAGAAGAACCGGTGAAAGGCTACGGTGCACAAAGAGACCATTCAGCCCATCGCGTCTCCTATGACCAAAGAAAAAAGAAACGAGTTGCCCATTTTAACCCCACGTTCCGGCACCTGGTCCGGGGCCCTGCAGCTTCCGGCACTTCAGACGCAGATCCAGGTAACTTTTAAATGAGTCGAGCATTTCAGCCTGAACCATCAACTTAGGCAGTGAATCCCAGACCCCCACCCGCCCCCCTCTGGGTGTAAAGGTTTTTCCTCATGTCCCCTCTCACCAATCACCTTCATCTGTGCCCCCTGGTAATTGGCCCTCAGCTGGGGAAACGCGACTTTCCTGTCCACCTTGTCTAAGCCCCTCATAATTGTGCACACCTCAATTAGGTCACCCCCTTAGCCTCCGCTGTTCCAAGGAAACCAACACTAGCCTATCCAATCTCTCCTCACTGCTGCAATCTCTCCAGCCCTGGCGACATTCTTGGCAAACTCCTCTGCTCTCTCTCCAGAGCAATCATGTCCTTCCCTTAATGCAGTGACCAGAACTGTACACAAAGGCCCCCAGCCGTGGCCCCACCAGCGTTTTAGACGGTTCCAACAGCGCATCTCTGCAACCTCGCCTAGTAACGGATAGAATTCCATGTGCATTTCTGTACCACCTGTCCTGCCACATTCAGGGACCTGTGGACACGCACTCTGAGGTCTCCTCGACTCCTCTCAATCTCTTCCCGTTTATTGGGCATTTCCTTGCTTTGTTTACCCTCCCCGCATGCATCACCTCACACACTTCCAGATTAAATTCCATTTGCCACATCTCTGCCCACCTACCCAAACCACTGATATATTATTCTGGAGGCGACAGCTATCCTCTTCACTAACAACTACACGGAAACGTTTTGTGTCATCTGCAAATTTCCTCCCACATTTAAATCTAAATCATTAATATATGCAACAAACAGCAAGGGCCCCAACACTGAGCCCTGTGGAAACCATTTGAAAACATCCATGGACCTTTAACCTTTGTTTTGTAAGAGTCGTTCTTGTTGATTCCCTTATTTCCGCTTTCTTTATTTTTGCCGTTGTCATTTGGATCCACGGATGCGGAATGGACATGTGTCTTTCAGTCAAGCAGCAGAGAGAGTGAGAAATTCAAGAAGTTGCAGCACAGCACGTGGTGCTGCGAGCTTTTGACAGCAAGAGCCAGACTCTTTGGCAGCCGGGAGATGGGGTTGAACAAAGAACAAAGAAATGTACAGCACAGGAACAGGCCCTTCGGCCCTCCAAGCCCGTGCCAACCATTCTGCCCGTCTAAACGAAAATCTTCTACACTTCCTGGGTCCGTATCCCTCTATTCCCATCCTATTCATATATTTGTCAAGATGCCCCTTAAATGTCACTACCGTCCCTGCTTCCACTACCTCCTCCGGTAGCGAGTTCCAGGCACCCACTACCCTCTGCGTAAAAAACTTGCCTCGTACATCTCCTCTAAACCTTGCCCCTCGCACCTTAAACCTATGCCCCTAGTAATTGACCCCTCTACCCTGGGAAAAAGCCTCTGACTATCCACTCTGTCTATGCCCCTCACAATTTTGTAGACTTCTATCAGGTCGCCCCTCAACCTCCGTCGTTGCAGTGAGAACAAACCGAGTTTATTCAACCTATTCTCACAGCTAATGCCCTCCATACCAGGCAACCCCCTGGTAAATCTCTTCTGCACCCTCTCTAAAGCCTCCACATCCTTCTGGTAGTGTGACAACCAGAATTAAACACTATACTCCAAATGTGGCCTAACTAAGGTTCTATACAGCTGCAACATGACTTGCCAATTCTTATACTCAATGCCCCGGCCAATGAAGGCAAGCATGCCGTATGCCTTCTTGACTACCTTCTCCACCTGTGTTGCCCCTTTCGGTGACCTGTGGACCTGTACTCCTAGATCTCTCTGACTGTCAATACTCTTGAGGGTTCTACCATTCACTGTATATTCCCTACCTGCATTAGACCTTCCAAAATGCATTACCTCACATTTGTCCGGATTAAACTCCATCTGCCATCTCTCCGCCCAAGTCTCCAAACAATCTAAATCCTGCTGTATCCTCTGACAGTCCTCATCGCTATCCGCAATTCCACCAACCTTTGTGTCGTCTGCAAACTTACTAATCAGAACAGTTACATTTTCCTCCAAATCATTTATTTATACTACGAACAAAGAACAACAAAGAACAAAGAAATGTACAGCACAGGAACAGGCCCTTCGGCCCTCCAAGCCCGTGCCGACCATACTGCCCGACTAAACTACAATCTTCTACACTTCCTGGGTCCGTATCCTTCTATTCCCATCCTATTCATATATTTGTCAAGATGCCCCTTAAATGTCCCTATCGTCCCTGCCTCCACTACCTCCTCCGGTAGTGAGTTCCAGGCACCCACTACCCTCTGCGTAAAAAACTTGCCTCGTACATCTACTCTAAACTTTGCCCCTCTCACCTTAAACCTATGCCCCCTAGTAATTGACCCCTCTACCCTGGGGAAAAGCCTCTGACTATCCACTCTGTCTATGCCCCTCATAATTTTGTATACCTCTATCAGGTCGCCCCTCAACCTCCTTCGTTCCAGTGAGAACAAACAGAGTTTATTCAATCGCTCCTCATAGCTTATGCCCTCCATACCAGGCAACATTCTGGTAAATCTCTTCTGCACCCTCTCTAAAGCCTCCACATCCTTCTGGTAGTGTGGCGACCAGAATTGAACACTATACTCCAAGTGTGGCCTAACTAAGGTTCTATACAGCTGCAACATGACTTGCCAATTCTTATACTCAATGCCCCGGCCAATGAAGGCAAGCATGCCGTATGCCTTCTTGACTACCTTCTCCACCTGTGTAGCCCCTTTCAGTGATCTGTGGACCTGTACTCCTAGATCTCTTTGACTTTCAATACTCTTGAGGGTTCTACCATTCACTGTATATTCCCTACCTGCATTAGCCCTTCCAAAATGCATTACCTCACATTTGTCCAGGTTAAACTCCATCTGCCATCTCTCCGCCCAAGTCTCCAGACAATCTAAATCCTGCTGTATCCTCAGACAGTCCTCATCGCTATCCGCAATTCCACCAACCTTTGTGTCGTCTGCAAACTTACTAATCAGACCAGTTACATTTTCCTCCAAATCATTTATATATACTACAAAGAGCAAAGGTCCCAGCACTGATCCCTGTGGAACACCACTGGTCACAGCCCTCCAATTAGAAAAGCATCCCTCCATTGCTACCCTCTGCCTTCTATGGCCTAGCCAGTTCTGTATCCACCTTGCCAGTTCACCCCTGATCCCGTGTGACTTCACCTTTTGTACTAGTCTACCATGAGGGACCTTGTCAAAGGCCTTACTGAAGTCCATATAGACAACATCTACTGCCCTACCTGCATCAATCATCTTAGTGACCTCCTCGAAAAACTCGATCAAGTTAGTGAGACACGACCTCCCCTTCACAAAACCGTGCTGCCTCTCACTAATACGTCCATTTGCTTCCAAATGGGAGTAGATCCTGTCTCGAAGAATTCTCTCCAGTAATTTCCCTACCACTGAAGTAAGGCTCACCGGCCTGTAGTTCCCGGGATTATCCCTGCCACCCTTCTTAAACAGAGGAACAACATTGGCTATTCTCCAGTCCTCCGGGACATCCCCTGAAGACAGCGAGGATCCAAAGATTTCTGTCAAGGCCTCAGCAATTTCCTCTCCAGCCTCCTTCAGTATTCTGGGGTAGATCCCATCCGGCCCTGGGGACTTATCTACCTTAATATTTTTTAAGAACAGCAAAGGTCATGGAATCATAGAATTTACAGGGCAGAAGGAGGCCATTTGGCCCTTCAAGTCTGCACCAGCCCTTGGAAAGAGCACCCTACTGAAGCCCACACCTCCACCCTATCGCCATAACCCAGTAACCCCACCGAACACTTTGGACACGAAGGGGCAATTTATCATGACCAATCCTCCCAACCTGCACATCTTTGGGCTGCGGGAGGAAACGGAGCACCCGGAGGAAACCCACGCAGACAGAAGGAGAAAGTGTAAACTCCACACAGACAGTCACCCGAGGCTGGAATTGAACCTGAGTCCCTGGGGCTGTGAGGTAGCAGTGCTAACCACTGTGCCACCGTGCCACTGATGTAACCTAAGGAAAGCAGAGTTTGAATCCTGGACACACAGGGGAAAGGACTGTCTCAGTCTCTCTCTGTCTCTCAACTATTTTTCCTTTTGCTTATTATTTTACCCCTTTCCACCCCTCTGTGTTTGTCTGCATCGGGTCGGAGAATTGCCGGGGGGCAGCTTGAATCCCGCCGCTCCGACGCCGGCTGCTGAATTCTCCGGCGCCGGTTTTCGGGCGGGATTCACGCCGCGCCGGTCGGGGGCCGATGGCAGCGGCCCCTCCGGCAATTCTCCGGGCCCCGATGGGCCGAGCAGCCGCCCGCTTTCGGCCAGTCCCGCCGGCTTGAAATGGACATGGTCCCACACGGCGGGACCTGGCTTGGCGGCCGTCTAGTGGAGCCCTCGGGGGGGGGGGGGGGGGGGGGATCCGTCCCGGGGGGTGGGGGGCTCCCACGGTGGCCTGTGCCGTGGGGGGCACTCATTCCTTCCACGCCAGCCTCTGTCGGGCTCTGCCATGGCCGGCGCGGAGAGGAAACCCCCCGTGCATGCGCCAGAACACGCCGGCGGTTCTGCGCATGCGCGGGACTACGGCGGACCTTCGGCGACGGTTAGCGCGGCGCCAACCCTGCCGGCGCCGACCTAGCCCCCGGATGTGCGGAGGATTCCGCAACTTCCGGGTGTCCCGACGCCGGAGCGGTTTTCGCCGTCCCTTTTAAAAAAAAAAAAAATTTGGAGAACCCAATTAATTTTTTCCAATTAAGGGGCAATTCAATGTAGCGTGTTCAATCCACCTACCCTGCACATCTTTGGGTTGTGGGGGCGAACATGGGGAGAATGTGCAAACTCCAAACAGACAGCGACCCAGGGCTGGGATCGAACCTGGGACCTCAGCGCGGTGAGACTGCAGTGCTAACCACTGCACCACCATGCTGCCCCCCGTTTGCGTCGTTCCTGGCGCCAGCGTCGGGCCATCGTGCCAAGTGCGGGAGAATCCCGACCCTGGTGACTGTAATTATTGGGCAGGCAAGGGCCAAAGACTTTGGGTACTTTTCTAAGAATTATTGGTTAATTCAATTGTGTTGCGACTCCGGGGCCTGTGGGACTGGAATTGACCGCACCCTAGACCAGGGTGTCGTAACAGTTTCCTGTCACTGGGTCAATTTTGGATCCAACCTGCCACCTGCCGCTATTTCCCACGAGATCTCCCTTTCCTGACCAGTCTGCCATGTGGAATCTTGTCAGGTGCCTTATTGAAATCCATGTAGATATCATCCACTGCACCACCCTCATCAATCCTCCTTGTTACTTCCTCAAAATTAGTAAGGCACGAACTTCCCCGAACAAAAGCATACTGGCTATCCCTGACCAATCTGTGCTTTTCTAAGTGACAGTTTATCAGAATTGTTACCAAAACTTTTCCCGCCACCGCCGTCAGACTGACCGCCCTATAGTTTCCTGGCTATCACTCTCACCCTTTAAAAATAATTGTACAACGTTTAAATAGCACGTATAGAGATGTGGTCACACCGCAGGCTCAGACTCCGCAGGCAGGAAGGGAATGGGAGACCACCAGGCAGAGCAAGAGAGCGAGGCAGGTAGTGCAGGAATCTCCTGTGGCCATTCCCCTGCAGAACAGATATACCGCTTTGGATACTGTTGACAGGAATGGCCTCTCAGGGGAAAACAGCAGCAGCCAATCTCGTGACACCACGGTTGGTTCTGTTGCAGAGGGGAGGGGTGATAAGTGTGACAGTGCAATAGTTATCATAGATTATCATAGAATTTACAGTGCAGAAGGAGGCCATTCGGCCCATCGAGTCTGCACCGGCTCTTGGAAAAAGCACCCTACGCAAGATCAACACCTCCACCCTATCCCCATAACCCAGTAACCCCACCCAATGCTAAGGACAATTTTTGGACACTGAGGGCAATTTATCGTGGCCAATCCACCTAACCTGCACATCTTTGGTCTGTAGGAGGAAACCGGAGCACCCGGAGGAAACCCACGCACACACGGGGAGGATGTGCAGACTCTGCACAGACAGTGATCCAAGCCGGAATCGAACCTGGGACCCTGGAGTTGTGAAGCAATTGTGCCATCCACAATGCTACCGTGCAATTGCAAGGAGAATAGACAGGCGTTTCTGTGGCCGCAAACGAGACTCCAGGATGGTATGTTGCCTCCCTGGTGCTAGGGTCAAGGATGTCTCGGAGCGGGTACAGAACATTCTGGAAGGGGAGGGTGAACAGCCAGTGGTCGTGGTAAACATCGGTACAAACGACATCGGTAAAAAAAGAGATGAGGTCCTAAAAGCAGAATACAGGGAGCTCGGAAGGAAGTTAAGAAATCGGACCTCGAAGGTAGTGATCTCAGGATTACTACTGGTGCCACGTGCTAGTCAGAGTAGAAATGACAGGATATATCGGATGAATACGTGGCTGAAAGGATGGTGTCAGGGGGAGGGTTTCAGATTCCTGGGGCATTGGGACCGGTTCTGGGGGAAGGTGGGGCCTGTACAAATCGGACAGGTTACACCTGGGCAGGACTGGAACTGATGTCCTCGGGGGGCTATTTGCGAGAGCGGTTGGGGAGAGTTTAAACTAATGTGGCAGGGGGATGGGAACCGCTGCAGGAAGTCGGAAGGTAGTAAAACAGGGACAGAAACAAAAGGCAGTAAGGGGGAAAGTGGAAGGCAGAGAAGCCATAGACAAAAATCTAAAAGGGCGACAGTACAAAGTACAGTGACTGAGGGGAGCTCAGTGAATAGGACCAGGAATACTGAAAGGAATAAAACGGGAAATGAAAACATTAACGGTAAGCGATGCGGCAGGTTGTTACAGGAAGATATGGGTTCAACGACAAGGAAAATTAGGAGAAAAGTTCAGAGGAAATATAACTTAGGAGAGGTTACTGATCGAGGTGTTAAGATTCAAAACAGAGGTAAAAAAGCCAACATAAGTGTACTTTACCTGAATGCTCGTAGTATTCGGAATACGGTAAATGAGTTGATGGCGCAAATCATCGTGAATGACTATGATTTAGTGGCCATTACTGAAACATGGTTAAAGGATGGTCACGACTGGGAGTTAAAGATCAGCCATGATCTCATTGAATGGTGGAGCAGGCTCGAGGGGCCAGATGGCCTACTCCTGCTCCTAGTTCTTAAGTTCTTATGTTTGCAGACCTCCAAATCTCTGGGACCTCACCTGTATCTGGTGAGGGTCAGAAAATGATACTCAGAGAATCCGCTATTTCCTCCTTGGTTTCCCTCAAACGGGGATACAATCCACCTGGCCCTGGCCACTTATCCACCTTCGAGTATGCCAACCCCTCCAGTGTTTCCTCTCTCATTGTGCTTATTGTATTTAATATTTCACACTCTTCTTTAACCAGAATGTCTGAATCATCTCTCTCCTTAGTGAAGCCAAAGTAGTCATTGAGAACCCTGTCCATATCTTCTGAATCTACCCACAAGTCACCGTGCACATCTCTGATAGGCCCCACCTTTTCCTTAGTTATCCTCTTGCTCTTAATTTACTGATAAAACATCTTGGAATTTTCTTTGGTTTTACCCGTTAATATGTTTTGTATACTCTCTTTGCTTTCCTAATTTTCATTTTAACTTCTCCCTTGTACTTTCTATCCTCCCCAGGATTTCTACATCATTAAGACTATTTTGGCTGTCATTAGCTTGTTCTGCTGTTTCTTGGTCTGCATGCTTTTAGATTTTCTTTTATTCGTTCCTGGGATGTGGGTGTGGCTGGGCCAGCATTTATTGTCCATCCCTGAGGGCACTTCAGAGTCAGCCACATTGCTGTGGGTCTGGAGTCATGTGTAGGCCAGACCGGGTAAGGACGGCAGATTTCCTTCCCTAAAGGACATCAGTGAACCAGGTGGGTGTTTACAACAAGCGATGATAGATTCATGGTCACCGTTACTGGGACTAGATTTATGCTCCAGGTTTATTAATTAAATTTAAATTCCACCAGCTGCCCTCGACTAATGTTCCTACCATCTCCTACAACGGATCCAGTTTCTCCCCATTCAATCAGCAGGAATAAAATACAATGATGTAAGAATCTGTATCTTCAGAGTTTAAAAGATCTGAGCCCACATCGGGGCCTTCAAGGACAGCAAGAGTCGGTCAAATGTTCAGTCAATAAAAAGGAACTGCGCAAGAGAGGACAGCAAATCGGATTTCGAATTCAACTTAACAGGACGAAGGATTGGGTGCCTTTTACTTCTGGAGCTATAGCTGGAAGGAGCCTTAAATTTACATGAAATGAAAAAATGAAAATGAAAATCGCTTATTGTCATAAGTAGGCTTCAAATGAAGTTCCTGTGAAAAGCCCCTAGTCGCCACATTCTGGCGCTTGTTCGGGGAGGCTGGTACGGGAATTGAACCGTGCTGCTGGCCTGCCCTCAAAGCCAGCGATTTAGCCCTGTGCTAAACCAGCCCCTGGTTCTATCAGTAATAGAAACAGAACATGGTGAAAGAACTCAGCAGGTCTGGCAGGATCTGTGGAGAGGGAAACAGAGTTAACGTTTCGAGTCTATTGACCCTTCCACAGAACTGAGTTTACACCAGTGTTGAGTTCCACACGTTAACCCTCTGTTGACCAATTCCAAATGTCCACCCTGAGCCTCAGAGGTTGGGCTCAGAGGTTGGGCCCAGAGGTTGGGCTCTCCTGTCTCGGTCTGCTGCTACCCCATGTTATCATAGAATTTACAGTGCAGAAGCAGGTCATTCGGCCCATCGAGTCTGCACCGGTCCTTGGAAAGAGCACCCTACTTAAGCCACCTCCCGCTAACACAGTACGGACAATTTGTCATGGCCAATCCGCCTAACCTGCACTTCTTTGGACTGTGGGAGGAAACCGGAGCACCCGGAGGAAACCCACGCAGACACGGGGAGAACGTGCAGACTCCGCACAGACAGTGACCCAAGCCAGGAATCGAACCTGGGACCCTGGAGCTGTGAAGCCACAGTGTGCTACCATGCCGTCCTCCTCTAATATCTAATCATCTAATCGGAGAGGCCACAGGAAGGGGTTGATTCCGAAGAAATTCAAGGAATTAATTGAGAGGGAAGGGCCGGCTTAAATTCTCTTGCTCAGTGAGGCTCTGAGGGCAAGGGATTTTCCACCAAACCTGCTTCCATCGGCCTTTAAGTCAGTGCATTCCTGATCACTACAACTCGCTGCGACAAACAACGTTTCTCGTGTCACCTTTTTTTTTGCCAATCACCTTAAATGTGTTTTTGTTTGGTGATGAAGCCTTTTTCTCCTCACTTACTCTGTCAAAACACGTTATGATTTTGCACAATTTTTAGGGGCGGGGTTGCGGGGAGAATTTTCCTCCCCCTCCGCGACATGTTCTTCGGCGGCAGAGGGTCCAGTGGGCGGCGATGGGATCTTCCTGCCTCGCATTCGTCAACGGGATTTCCCGTTGAACGCACCCCGTTCCGCGGCGGGGCAGGGCCGTAAGTTCCCGCCATCGTGCACAGCCAGACGAGCCCTCTATCCATCCATCCATCCATCCATCCGTCCATCCATCCATCTATCCATCCATCCATCCATCTATCCATCCATCTATCCATCTATCCATCTATCCATCTATCCATCTATCCATCTATCCATCCACCCATCTATCCATCTATCTATCTATCCATCCATCCATCTATCCATCTATCCATCTATCCATCTATCCATCCATCTATCCATCTATCCATCTATCCATCCATCCATCCATCCATCCGTCCATCCATCCATCCATCCATCCATCTATCCATCCATCCATCTATCCATCCATCCATCCATCTATCCATCCACCCATCCATCTAGCCATCTATCCATCCATCATCTATCTATCCATCTATCCATCCATCCATCCATCCATCCATCTATCCATCCATCCATCTATCCATCCATCCATCCATCTATCCATCCACCCATCCATCTAGCCATCTATCCATCCATCATCTATCTATCCATCTATCCATCCATCCATCCATCCATCCATCTATCCATCTATCCATCTATCCATCCATCCATCCATCTAGCCATTAATCAATCAATCAATCTGTCTGTCTGTCTATCACATGTACCGAAGTACAGTGAAAAGTATTTTTCTGCGGCCGAGGGAACGTACACAGTACGTACATAGTAGGCAAAAGAATAATCAACAGGGAACATTGACAAATGGTACATCGACAAACAGTGATTGGTTACAGTGCGGAACAAGGGGCCAAACAAAGCAAATACATGAGCAAGAGCAGCATAGGGCGTTGTGAATAGTGTTCTTACAGGGAACAGATCAGTCCGAGGGGGAGTCGTTGAGGAGTCTTGTAGCTGTGGGGAAGAAACTGTACCTATGTCTGGATGTGCGGGTCTTCAGACTTCTGTACCTTCTGCCTGATGGAAGGGTCTGGAAGAAGGCAATGCCTGGGTGGGAGGGGTCTCTGATAATGCTGTCTGCCTTCCTGAGGCAGCGGGAGGTGTAGACAGAATCACTGTGGGGGTGGCAAGCTTGTGTGGTGCGTTGGGCTGAGTTCACCACACACTATCGCACCTCTAGTATGTTCAGTTAAACACAATCGAGTGGACCATAAGAATATCTAAAACAACTTAAAGGAGCACCTTTAAATGCACTTTAGGATCCAGCTGGAGTTGGAAAAGAGGTGGACGCAAGACTTTTGGCTTTTCTACAGATTTCCGACTAAAAAGCGCCAATAGAATATTTTGTCTGTGGTTTATTTGCCAATCTCATGTGGCCATCCTCCAGCAGTAATTGTTCCGAATTGTTTAAATAGGGCCACATTACAAAATGTTTTTTTAACCATTTCTTATTTCATTTCTGTCCCGTCCCCTATTGCAGGCTCGGAAATATCTCCAGCTCCTTAGGCTGTGTTCTGGGGTCAGTGCCAAGACATTCCCACTGGGCACCTCGCTGCTAATCCCCACACACTACACACACTCACTCACATACACACTCATTCACTCACTCACATACACACTCATTCACTCACTCACATACACTCACTCATTCACTCACACATACACACTCTCTCTCACACATTCACACACACACAGAGCAGTGACTATGTTTACACACACACACACACAGAGCAGTGATGACGTTTACACACACACACACACAGAGCAGTGACCATGTTACATACACACACACAGAGCAGTGACTATGTTTACACACACACACACAGAGCAGTGACTATGTTTACACACACACACAGAGCAGTGACTATGTTTACACACACACACACAGAGTAGTGACTATGTTTACACACACACACACAGCAGTGACTATGTTTACACACACACACACACACAGAGCGGTGACTATGTTTACACACACACAGAGCAGTGACGACGTTTACACACACACACACACACACAGAGCAGTGACCATGTTACATACACACACACAGAGCAGTGACTATGATTACATACACACACACAGAGCAGTGACTATGTTTACACACACACACACACACCAGTGACAATGTTACACACACACACAGAGCAGTGACTATGTTTACACACACACACGCACAGCAGTGACTATGTTTACACACACACAGCAGTGACTATGTTACACACACACAGAGCAGTGACAATGTTACACACACACACAGAGCAGTGACTATGTTACACACCCACACACTCAGAGCAGTGACTATATTGCACACACACAGAGCAGTGACTATGTTTACACACACACACAGAGCAGTGACTATGTTTACACACACACACACAGCAGTGACTATGTTGACACACACACACAGAGCAGTGACTATGTTGACACACACACAGAGCAGTGACTATGTTTACACACACACACAGAGCAGTGACTATGTTTACACACACACACAGAGCAGTGACTATGTTACACACACACACAGAGCAGTGACTATGTTTACACACACACACACACACACAGAGCAGTGACCATGTTTACACACACACACACAGCAGTGACTATGTTTACACACACACACACAGAGCAGTGACTATGTTTACACACACACACACAGAGCAGTGACTATGTTTACACACACACACACACAGAGCAGTGACTATGTTTACACACACACAGCAGTGACTATGTTTACACACACACACAGAGCAGTGACGACGTTTACACACACACACACACAGAGCAGTGACCATGTTACATACACACACACAGAGCAGTGACTATGTTTACACACACACACACAGAGCAGTGACTATGTTTACACACACACACACACAGAGCAGTGACTATGTTTACACACACACAGCAGTGACTATGTTTACACACACACACAGAGCAGTGACGACGTTTACACACACACACACACAGAGCAGTGACCATGTTACATACACACACACAGAGCAGTGACTATGTTTACACACACACACACAGAGCAGTGACTATGTTTACACACACACACACACAGAGCAGTGACTATGTTTACACACACACACACACAGAGTAGTGACTATGTTTACACACACACACACACAGAGCAGTGACTATGTTTACACACACACAGAGCAGTGACGACGTTTACACACACACACACACACACACAGAGCAGTGACCATGTTACATACACACACACAGAGCAGTGACTATGATTACATACACACACACAGAGCAGTGACTATGTTTACACACACACACACACACAGCAGTGACAATGTTACACACACACACAGAGCAGTGACTATGTTTACACACACACACGCACAGCAGTGACTATGTTTACACACACACAGCAGTGACTATGTTACACACACACAGAGCAGTGACAATGTTACACACACACACAGAGCAGTGACTATGTTACACACCCACACACTCAGAGCAGTGACTATATTGCACACACACAGAGCAGTGACTATGTTTACACACACACACAGAGCAGTGACTATGTTTACACACACACACACACAGCAGTGATAATGTTGACACACACAGACAGAGCAGTGACTATGTTGACACACACACAGAGCAGTGACTATGTTTACACACACACAGAGCAGTGACTATGTTTACACACACACACAGAGCAGTGACTATGTTTACACACACACACACACAGCAGTGACTATGTTGACACACACACGCACAGCAGTGACTATGTTTACACACACACAGAGCAGTGACTATGTTACACACACACACAGCAGTGACTATGTTTACACACACACAGAGCAGTGACTATGTTTACACACACACACACACAGCAGTGAATATGTTACACACACACACACAGCAGTGACTATGTTACACACACACGCACAGCAGTGACTATGTTTACACACACACAGAGCAGTAACTATGTTACACACACACACAGCAGTGACTATGTTTACACACACACACACACAGAGCAGTGACTATGTTTACACACACACACAGCAGTGACTATGTTTACACACACACACACACACACAGCAGTGACTATGTTTACACATACACACACACAGCAGTGACTATGTTTACACACACACACACACACAGAGCAGTGACTATGTTTACACACACACACACGCACAGAACAGTGACTATGTTTACACACACACACAGACACACACAGCAGTGACTATGTTTACACACACACACAGAGTCGTGACTATGTTTACACACACACACACAAACAGACAGCAGTGACAATGTTTACACACACACACACACACACAGAGTAGTGACTATGATTTCACGCACACACAGAGCAGTGACTATGTTTACACACACACACACACAGCAGTGACTATGTTTACACACACACACACACACACAGAGCAGTGACTATGTTTACACACACACACACAGAGCAGTGACTATGTTTACACACACCCACACGGAGCAGTGACTATGTTTACACACACACACACACACACACAGCAGTGACTATGTTTACACACACACACACAGAGCAGTGACTATGTTTACACACACACACACACAGCAGTGAATATGTTACACACACATAGCAGTGACTATGTTACACACACACGCACAGCAGTGACTATGTTTACACACACACAGAGCAGTGACTATGTTACACACACACACAGCAGTGACTTTATTTACACACACACACACACACAGAGCAGTGACTATGTTTACACACACACACAGCAGTGACTATGTTTACACACACACACACACACACACAGCAGTGACTATGTTTACACATACACACACACAGCACTGACTATGTTTACACACACACACACACACAGAGCAGTGACTATGTTTACACTCACACACAGAGCAGTGACTCTGTTTACACACACACACACACAGCAGTGACTATGTTACACACACACACACACACAGCAGTGACTATATTTACACACACACACACAGCAGTGACTTTGTTTACACACAAACACACAGAGCAGTGACTATGTTTACACACACACACACACACACACAGCAGTGACTATGTTTACACACACACACACACAGAGCAGTGACTATGTTTACACACACACACACACACACACAGCAGTGACTATGTTTACACACACACACACAGAGCAGTGACTATGTTTACACACATACACACAGCAGTGACGATGTTACACACACACACACAGTAGTGACTATGTTTACACACACACACACAGCAGTGACAATGTTACACACACACAGAGCAGTGACTATGTTACACACACACACAGCAGAGACTATGTTTACACACACACACACACACAGAGCAGTGACTATGTTTACACACACACACAGCAGTGACTATGTTACACACACACAAACAGAGCAGTGATTATGTTTACACACACACACAGAGCAGTGACTATGTTTACACACACACACACAGCAGTGACTATGTTTACACACACATACACACACACACCAGTGATTATGTTTACACACACACACACACACAGAGCAGTGAACATGTTTAGACACACACACAGAGCAGTGACTACGTTTACACACACACACACAAACACAGCAGCGACTATGTTTACACACACACACAGAGCAGTGACTATGTTTACACACACACACACACACACACAGAGCAGTGACTATGTTTACACACACACAGAGCAGTGACTACGTTTACACACACACACACAAACACAGCAGCGACTATGTTTACACACACACACAGAGCAGTGACTATGTTTACACACACACACACACACACAGAGCAGTGACTATGTTTACACACACACAGAGCAGTGACTATGTTTACACACACACACACAGAGCAGTGACTATGTTTACACACACACACACACACACACCCACACACACAGCAGTGACTATGTTTACACACACACAAAGAGCAGTGACTATGTTTACACACACACACACACAGAGCAGTGACAATGTTTACACACACACACACAGCAGTGACTATGTTTACACACACACACAGAGCAGTGACTATGTTTACACACACACACACACACAGCAGTGACTATGTTTACACACACACACAGAGCAGTGACTATGTTTACACACACACACACAGAGCAGTGACTATGTTTACACACACACACACAGCAGTGACTATGTTTACACACACACACAGCAGTGACTATGTTTACACACACACACACACACACACAGAGCAGTGACTATGTTTACACACACACACACACAGAGCAGTGACTATGTTTACTCACACACACAGCAGTGACTATGTTACAGACACACACACACACAGAGCAGTGATTATGTTTACACACACACACACACACAGAGCAGTGACTATGTTTACACACACACACACACAGCAGTGACTATGTTTACACACACACACACACAGCAGTGATTATGTTTACACACACACAGAGCAGTGACTATGTTTAGACGCACACAGAGAGCAGTGACTATGTTTACACACACACACACACACACACAGCAGCGACTATGTTTACACACACACACACAGAGCAGTGACTATGTTTACACACACACACACACACACACAGAGCAGTGACTATGTTTACACACACACAGAGCAGTGACTATGTTTACACACACACACACAGAGCAGTAACTATGTTTACACACACACACACACACACAGCAGTGACTATGTTTACACACACACAGAGCAGTGACTGTTTTTACACACACACACACAGAGCAGTGACTATGTTTACACACACACACAGCAGTGACTATGTTTACACACACACACAGAGCAGTGACTATGTTTACACACACACACACAGCAGTGACTATGTTTACACACACACACACACACACACAGCAGTGACTATGTTTACACACACACACACACAGAGCAGTGACTATGTTTATACACACACACACAGAGCAGTGACTATGTTTACACACACACACACACAGAGCAGTGACTATGTTTACACACACACACACAGCAGTGACTATGTTTACACACACACACACAGCAGTGACTATGTTTACACACACACACACACAGAGCAGTGACTATGTTTACACACACACACACACACACAGAACAGTGACTATGTTTACACACACACACACAGAGCAGTGACTATGTTTACACACACACACACACAGCAGTGACTATGTTTACACACACACACACACAGAGCAGTGACTATGTTTACACACACACACAGAGCAGTGATTATGTTTACACACACACACACACAGCAGTGACTATGTTTACACACACACAGCAGTGACTATGTTTACACACACACACACACACACAGCAATGACTATGTTTGCACGCACACACACACAGCAGTGACTATGTTTACACACACACACACACAGCAGTGACTATGTTTACACACACACACACACACACAGCAGTGACTATGTTTACACACACACACACAGCAGTGACTATGTTTACACACACACACACACACACAGAGCAGTGACTATGTTTACACGCACACACACAGCAGTGACTATGTTTACACACACACACAGAGCAGTGACTATGTTTACACACACACACACACAGAGCAGTGACTATGTTTACACACACACACACAGCAGTGACTATGTTTACACACACACACACACAGCAGTGACTATGTTTACACACACACACACACACAGCAGTGACTATGTTTACACAGAGCAGTGACTATGTTTACACACACACACAGAGCAGTGACTCTGTTTACACACACACACACACACACAGCAGTGACTATGTTACACACACACACACACACAGCAGTGACTATATTTACACACACACACACACACACAGCAGTGACTTTGTTTACACACACACACACACACAGAGCAGTGACTTTGTTTACACACACACAGCAGTGACTATATTTACACACACACACACAGCAGTGACTTTGTTTACACACAAACACACAGAGCAGTGACTATGTTTACACACACACACACACACAGCAGTGACTATGTTTACACACACACACACACAGAGCAGTGACTATGTTTACACACACACACACACACACACAGCAGTGACTATGTTTACACACACACACACAGAGCAGTGACTATGTTTACACACATACACACAGCAGTGACGATGTTACACACACACACACAGTAGTGACTATGTTTACACACACACACACAGCAGTGACAATGTTACACACACACAGAGCAGTGACTATGTTACACACACACACAGCAGAGACTATGTTTACACACACACACACACAGAGCAGTGACTATGTTTACACACACACACAGCAGTGACTATGTTACACACACACAAACAGAGCAGTGATTATGTTTACACACACACACAGAGCAGTGACTATGTTTACACACACACACACAGCAGTGACTATGTTTACACACACATACACACACACACCAGTGATTATGTTTACACACACACACACACACAGAGCAGTGAACATGTTTAGACACACACACAGAGCAGTGACTACGTTTACACACACACACACAAACACAGCAGCGACTATGTTTACACACACACACAGAGCAGTGACTATGTTTACACACACACACACACACACACAGAGCAGTGACTATGTTTACACACACACAGAGCAGTGACTACGTATACACACACACACAAACACAGCAGCGACTATGTTTACACACACACACAGAGCAGTGACTATGTTTACACACACACACACACACACAGAGCAGTGACTATGTTTACACACACACAGAGCAGTGACTATGTTTACACACACACACACAGAGCAGTGACTATGTTTACACACACACACACACACACACACACAGCAGTGGCTATGTTTACACACACACAAAGAGCAGTGACTATGTTTACACACACACACACACAGAGCAGTGACAATGTTTACACACACACACACAGCAGTGACTATGTTTACACACACACACAGAGCAGTGACTATGTTTACACACACACACACACACACAGCAGTGACTATGTTTACACACACACACAGAGCAGTGACTATGTTTACACACACACACACAGAGCAGTGACTATGTTTACACACACACACACAGCAGTGACTATGTTTACACACACACACAGCAGTGACTATGTTTACACACACACACACACACACACACAGAGCAGTGACTATGTTTACACACACACACACACAGAGCAGTGACTATGTTTACTCACACACACAGCAGTGACTATGTTACAGACACACACACACACAGAGCAGTGATTATGTTTACACACACACACACACAGAGCAGTGACTATGTTTACACACACACACACACAGCAGTGACTATGTTTACACACACACACACACACAGCAGTGATTATGTTTACACACACACAGAGCAGTGACTATGTTTAGACGCACACAGAGAGCAGTGACTATGTTTACACACACACACACACACACACAGCAGCGACTATGTTTACACACACACACACAGAGCAGTGACTATGTTTACACACACACACACACACACACAGAGCAGTGACTATGTTTACACACACACAGAGCAGTGACTATGTTTACACACACACACACAGAGCAGTAACTATGTTTACACACACACACACACACACAGCAGTGACTATGTTTACACACACACAGAGCAGTGACTGTTTTTACACACACACACAGAGCAGTGACTATGTTTACACACACACACAGCAGTGACTATGTTTACACACACACACAGAGCAGTGACTATGTTTACACACACACACACAGCAGTGACTATGTTTACACACACACACACACACACACAGCAGTGACTATGTTTACACACACACACACACAGAGCAGTGACTATGTTTATACACACACACACAGAGCAGTGACTATGTTTACACACACACACACACAGAGCAGTGACTATGTTTACACACACACACACAGCAGTGACTATGTTTACACACACACACACAGCAGTGACTATGTTTACACACACACACACACACAGAGCAGTGACTATGTTTACACACACACACACACACAGAACAGTGACTATGTTTACACACACACACACAGAGCAGTGACTATGTTTACACACACACACACACAGCAGTGACTATGTTTACACACACACACACACAGAGCAGTGACTATGTTTACACACACACACAGAGCAGTGATTATGTTTACACACACACACACACAGCAGTGACTATGTTTACACACACACAGCAGTGACTATGTTTACACACACACACACACACACAGCAATGACTATGTTTGCACGCACACACACACAGCAGTGACTATGTTTACACACACACACACACAGCAGTGACTATGTTTACACACACACACACACACAGCAGTGACTATGTTTACACACACACACACAGCAGTGACTATGTTTACACACACACACACACACACAGAGCAGTGACTATGTTTACACACATACACAGAGCAGTGACTATGTTTACACGCACACACAGCAGTGACTATGTTTACACACACACACAGAGCAGTGACTATGTTTACACACACACACACACAGAGCAGTGACTATGTTTACACACACACACACAGCAGTGACTATGTTTACACACACACACACACAGCAGTGACTATGTTTACACACACACACACACACACAGCAGTGACTATGTTTACACACACACACACACAGAGAGCAGTGACTATCTTTACACACACACACACACAGCAGTGACTATGTTTACACACACACACAGAGCAGGGACTATGTTTTCACACACACACAGAGCAGTTATTATGTTTACACACACACACACACACAGCAGTGACTATGTTTACACAGACAGAGCAGTGACTATGTTTACACACACACACACAGCAGTGACTATGTTTCCACACACACACACACACACAGCAGTGACTATGTTTACACACACACACACACAGAGCAGTGACTATGTTTACACACACACACACACACAGCAGTGACTCTGTTTACACACACACACACAGCAGTGACTATGTTTACACACACACACACACAGCAGTGACTATGTTTACACACACACACAGCAGTGACTATGTTTACACACACACACACACAGAGCAGTGACTATGTTTACACACACACACAGAGCAGTGACTATGTTTACACACACACACACAGCAGTGACTATGTTTACACACACACACACACAGCAGTGACTATGTTTACACACACACACACACACACACAGAGCAGTGACTATGTTTACACACACACACACAGAGCAGTGACTATGTTTACACACACACACACAGCAGTGACTATGTTTAGACACACACAGAGCAGTGACTATGTTTACACACACACACACAGAGCAGTGACTATGTTTACACACACACGCACACAGCAGTGACTATGTTTGCACACACACACACAGCAGTGACTATGTTTACACACACACACACACAGCAGTGACTATGTTTACACACACACACACAGAGCAGTGACTATGTTTACACACACACAGAGCAGTGACTATGTATACACACACACACAGAGAGCAGTGACTACGTTTACACACACACACACACACACAGCAGTGACTATGTTTACACAGAGCAGTGACGATGTTTACACACACACACAGAGCAGTGACTCTGTTTACACACACACACACACACACACAGCAGTGACTATGTTACACACACACACACACACAGCAGTGACTATATTTACACACACACACACACACAGCAGTGACTTTGTTTACACACACACACACACACAGAGCAGTGACTTTGTTTACACACACACAGCAGTGACTATATTTACACACACACACAGCAGTGACTTTGTTTACACACACACACACAGAGCAGTGACTATGTTTACACACACACAGCAGTGACTATGTTTACACACACACACAGAGCAGTGACTATGTTTACACACACACACACACACACAGCAGTGACTATGTTACACACACACACACAGCAGTGACTATGTTTACACACACAAACAGAGCAGTGTCTATGTTACACACACACACAGCAGTGACTATGTTTACACACACACACACACACAGAGCAGTGACTATGTTTACACACACAGCAGTGACTATGTTACACACACAAACACACAGAGCAGTGATTATGTTTACACACACACACACACAAACAGCAGTGACTATGTTTACACACACACACACAGCAGTGACTATGTTTACACCCACACACACACACAGAGCAGTGACTATGTTTACACACACACACACACAGAGCAGTGACTATGTTTACACACACACACACAGAGCAGTGACTATGTTTACATACACACACACAGCAGTGACTATGTTTACACACACACACACACACAGCAGTGACTATGTTTACACACACACACACACACAGCAGTGAATTTGTTTACACACACACACTGCAGTGACTATGTTTACACACTCACTCACACAGAGCAGTGACTACGTTTACACACACACACACAGCAGTGACTATGTTTACACACACACAGCAGTGACTATATTTACACACACACACACACTCAGAGCAGTGACTATGTTTACACACACACAGAGCAGTGACTATGTTTACAGACACCCACACACAGCAGTGACTATGTTTACACACACACACACACAGCAGTGACTATGTTTACACACACACACACAGAGCAGTGAATATGTTTACACACACACACAGCAGTGACTATGTTTACACACACACACACACAGCAGTGACTATGTTCACACACACACACAGAGCAGTGACTATGTTTACACACACACACACACACACAGAGCAGTGACTATGTTTACACACACACACACACACAGAGCAGTGACTATGTTTACACACACACACACACACAGAGCAGTGACTATGTTTACACACACACAGCAGTGACTATGTTTACACACACACACACACACACAGCAGTGACTATGTTAACACACACACACACACAGCAGTGACTATGTTCACACACACACACACACACACACAGAGCAGTGACTATGTTGACACACACACAGAGCAGTGACTATGTTACACACACACAGAGCAGTGACTATGTTTACACACACACACACACACACACACAGCAGTGACTATGTTTACACACACACACACACAGCAGTGACTATGTTTACACACACACACACAGAGTAGTGACTATGTTTACACACACACACACAGCAGTGACTATGTTTACACACACACACACACACAGAGTAGTGACTGTGATTTCACACACACACAGAGCAGTGACTATGTTTACACACACACACACACAGCAGTGACTATGTTTACACACACACACACACACAGAGCAGTGACTATGTTTACTCACACACACAGCAGTGACTATGTTACAGACACACACACACACAGAGCAGTGATTATGTTTACACACACACACACACACAGAGCAGTGACTATGTTTACACACACACACACACAGCAGTGACTATGTTTACACACACACACACAGCAGTGATTATGTTTACACACACACAGAGCAGTGACTATGTTTAGACGCACACAGAGAGCAGTGACTATGTTTACACACACACACACACACACACAGCAGCGACTATGTTTACACACACACACACAGAGCAGTGACTATGTTTACACACACACACACACACACACAGAGCAGTGACTATGTTTACACACACACAGAGCAGTGACTATGTTTACACACACACACACAGAGCAGTAACTATGTTTACACACACACACACACACACAGCAGTGACTATGTTTACACACACACAGAGCAGTGACTGTTTTTACACACACACACACAGAGCAGTGACTATGTTTACACACACACACAGCAGTGACTATGTTTACACACACACACAGAGCAGTGACTATGTTTACACACACACACACAGCAGTGACTATGTTTACACACACACACACACACACACAGCAGTGACTATGTTTACACACACACACACACAGAGCAGTGACTATGTTTATACACACACACACAGAGCAGTGACTATGTTTACACACACACACACACAGAGCAGTGACTATGTTTACACACACACACACAGCAGTGACTATGTTTACACACACACACACACAGCAGTGACTATGTTTACACACACACACACACAGAGCAGTGACTATGTTTACACACACACACACACACACAGAACAGTGACTATGTTTACACACACACACACAGAGCAGTGACTATGTTTACACACACACACACACAGCAGTGACTATGTTTACACACACACACACACAGAGCAGTGACTATGTTTACACACACACACAGAGCAGTGATTATGTTTACACACACACACACACAGCAGTGACTATGTTTACACACACACAGCAGTGACTATGTTTACACACACACACACACACACAGCAATGACTATGTTTGCACGCACACACACACAGCAGTGACTATGTTTACACACACACACACACAGCAGTGACTATGTTTACACACACACACACACACAGCAGTGACTATGTTTACACACACACACACAGCAGTGACTATGTTTACACACACACACACACACACAGAGCAGTGACTATGTTTACACACATACACAGAGCAGTGACTATGTTTACACGCACACACACAGCAGTGACTATGTTTACACACACACAGAGCAGTGACTATGTTTACACACACACACACACAGAGCAGTGACTATGTTTACACACACACACACAGCAGTGACTATGTTTACACACACACACACACAGCAGTGACTATGTTTACACACACACACACACACACAGCAGTGACTATGTTTACACACACACACACACACAGAGAGCAGTGACTATCTTTACACACACACACACACACAGCAGTGACTATGTTTACACACACACACAGAGCAGGGACTATGTTTTCACACACACACAGAGCAGTTATTATGTTTACACACACACACACACACAGCAGTGACTATGTTTACACAGACAGAGCAGTGACTATGTTTACACACACACACACAGCAGTGACTATGTTTACACACACAGCAGTGACTATGTTTCCACACACACACACACACACAGCAGTGACTATGTTTACACACACACACACACACACACAGAGCAGTGACTATGTTTACACACACACACACACACAGCAGTGACTCTGTTTACACACACACACAGCAGTGACTATGTTTACACACACACACACACAGCAGTGACTATGTTTACACACACACACAGCAGTGACTATGTTTACACACACACACACACACAGAGCAGTGACTATGTTTACACACACACACAGAGCAGTGACTATGTTTACACACACACACACAGCAGTGACTATGTTTACACACACACACACACACAGCAGTGACTATGTTTACACACACACACACACACACAGAGCAGTGACTATGTTTACACACACACACACAGAGCAGTGACTATGTTTACACACACACACACAGCAGTGACTATGTTTAGACACACACAGAGCAGTGACTATGTTTACACACACACACACAGAGCAGTGACTATGTTTACACACACACGCACACAGCAGTGACTATGTTTGCACACACACACACAGCAGTGACTATGTTTACACACACACACACACAGCAGTGACTATGTTTACACACACACACACAGAGCAGTGACTATGTTTACACACACACAGAGCAGTGACTATGTTTACACACACACACACAGAGCAGTGACTACGTTTACACACACACACACACACACAGCAGTGACTATGTTTACACAGAGCAGTGACTATGTTTACACACACACACAGAGCAGTGACTCTGTTTACACACACACACACACACACAGCAGTGACTATGTTACACACACACACACACACAGCAGTGACTATATTTACACACACACACACACACAGCAGTGACTTTGTTTACACACACACACACACACAGAGCAGTGACTTTGTTTACACACACACAGCAGTGACTATATTTACACACACACACAGCAGTGACTTTGTTTACACACAAACACACAGAGCAGTGACTATGTTTACACACACACACACACACACACAGCAGTGACTATGTTTACACACACACACACACAGAGCAGTGACTATGTTTACACACACACACACACACACACAGCAGTGACTATGTTTACACACACACACACAGAGCAGTGACTATGTTTACACACATACACACAGCAGTGACGATGTTACACACACACACACAGTAGTGACTATGTTTACACACACACACACAGCAGTGACAATGTTACACACACACAGAGCAGTGACTATGTTACACACACACACAGCAGAGACTATGTTTACAAACACACACACACAGAGCAGTGACTATGTTTACACACACACACAGCAGTGACTATGTTACACACACACAAACAGAGCAGTGATTATGTTTACACACACACACAGAGCAGTGACTATGTTTACACACACACACACAGCAGTGACTATGTTTACACACACATACACACACACACCAGTGATTATGTTTACACACACACACACACAGAGCAGTGAACATGTTTAGACACACACACAGAGCAGTGACTACGTTTACACACACACACACAAACACAGCAGCGACTATGTTTACACACACACACAGAGCAGTGACTATGTTTACACACACACACACACACACACAGAGCAGTGACTATGTTTACACACACACAGAGCAGTGACTACGTTTACACACACACACAAACACAGCAGCGACTATGTTTACACACACACACAGAGCAGTGACTATGTTTACACACACACACACACACACACAGAGCAGTGACTATGTTTACACACACACAGAGCAGTGACTATGTTTACACACACACACACAGAGCAGTGACTATGTTTACACACACACACACACACACACACACACACACACACAGCAGTGACTATGTTTACACACACACAAAGAGCAGTGACTATGTTTACACACACACACACACAGAGCAGTGACAATGTTTACACACACACACACAGCAGTGACTATGTTTACACACACACACAGAGCAGTGACTATGTTTACACACACACACACACACAGCAGTGACTATGTTTACACACACACACAGAGCAGTGACTATGTTTACACACACACACACAGAGCAGTGACTATGTTTACACACACACACACAGCAGTGACTATGTTTACACACACACACAGCAGTGACTATGTTTACACACACACACACACACACACACACAGAGCAGTGACTATGTTTACACACACACACACACAGAGCAGTGACTATGTTTACTCACACACACAGCAGTGACTATGTTACAGACACACACACACACAGAGCAGTGATTATGTTTACACACACACACACACAGAGCAGTGACTATGTTTACACACACACACACACAGCAGTGACTATGTTTACACACACACACACACAGCAGTGATTATGTTTACACACACACAGAGCAGTGACTATGTTTAGACGCACACAGAGAGCAGTGACTATGTTTACACACACACACACACACACACAGCAGCGACTATGTTTACACACACACACACAGAGCAGTGACTATGTTTACACACACACACACACACACAGAGCAGTGACTATGTTTACACACACACAGAGCAGTGACTATGTTTACACACACACACACAGAGCAGTAACTATGTTTACACACACACACACACACACAGCAGTGACTATGTTTACACACACACAGAGCAGTGACTGTTTTTACACACACACACACAGAGCAGTGACTATGTTTACACACACACAGCAGTGACTATGTTTACACACACACACAGAGCAGTGACTATGTTTACACACACACACACACACAGCAGTGACTATGTTACACACACACACACAGCAGTGACTATGTTTACACACACAAGCAGAGCAGTGTCTATGTTACACACACACACAGCAGTGACTATGTTTACACACACACACACACACAGAGCAGTGACTATGTTTACACACACAGCAGTGACTATGTTACACACACAAACACACAGAGCAGTGATTATGTTTACACACACACACACACAAACAGCAGTGACTATGTTTACACACACACACACAGCAGTGACTATGTTTACACCCACACACACACACAGAGCAGTGACTATGTTTACACACACACACACACACAGAGCAGTGACTATGTTTACACACACACACACAGAGCAGTGACTATGTTTACATACACACACACAGCAGTGACTATGTTTACACACACACACACACACAGCAGTGACTATGTTTACACACACACACACACACACAGCAGTGAATTTGTTTACACACACACACTGCAGTGACTATGTTTACACACTCACTCACACAGAGCAGTGACTACGTTTACACACACACACACAGCAGTGACTATGTTTACACACACACAGCAGTGACTATATTTACACACACACACACACTCAGAGCAGTGACTATGTTTACACACACACAGAGCAGTGACTATGTTTACAGACACCCACACACAGCAGTGACTATGTTTACACACACACACACACAGCAGTGACTATGTTTACACACACACACACAGAGCAGTGAATATGTTTACACACACACACAGCAGTGACTATGTTTACACACACACACACACAGCAGTGACTATGTTCACACACACACAGAGCAGTGACTATGTTTACACACACACACACACACACAGAGCAGTGACTATGTTTACACACACACACACACAGAGCAGTGACTATGTTTACACACACACACACACACAGAGCAGTGACTATGTTTACACACACACAGCAGTGACTATGTTTACACACACACACACACACACAGCAGTGACTATGTTAACACACACACACACACAGCAGTGACTATGTTCACACACACACACACACACACACAGAGCAGTGACTATGTTGACACACACACAGAGCAGTGACTATGTTACACACACACAGAGCAGTGACTATGTTTACACACACACACACACAGCAGTGACTATGTTTACACACACACACACACAGCAGTGACTATGTTTACACACACACACACAGAGTAGTGACTATGTTTACACACACACACACAGCAGTGACTATGTTTACACACACACACACACACAGAGTAGTGACTGTGATTTCACACACACACAGAGCAGTGAATATGTTTACACACACACACACACAGCAGTGACTATGTTTACACACACACACACACACAGAGCAGTGACTATGTTTACTCACACACACAGCAGTGACTATGTTACAGACACACACACACACAGAGCAGTGATTATGTTTACACACACACACACACACAGAGCAGTGACTATGTTTACACACACACACACACAGCAGTGACTATGTTTACACACACACACACACACAGCAGTGATTATGTTTACACACACACAGAGCAGTGACTATGTTTAGACGCACACAGAGAGCAGTGACTATGTTTACACACACACACACACACACACAGCAGCGACTATGTTTACACACACACACACAGAGCAGTGACTATGTTTACACACACACACACACACACACAGAGCAGTGACTATGTTTACACACACACAGAGCAGTGACTATGTTTACACACACACACACAGAGCAGTAACTATGTTTACACACACACACACACACAGCAGTGACTATGTTTACACACACACAGAGCAGTGACTGTTTTTACACACACACACACAGAGCAGTGACTATGTTTACACACACACACAGCAGTGACTATGTTTACACACACACACAGAGCAGTGACTATGTTTACACACACACACACAGCAGTGACTATGTTTACACACACACACACACACACACACAGCAGTGACTATGTTTACACACACACACACACAGAGCAGTGACTATGTTTATACACACACACACAGAGCAGTGACTATGTTTACACACACACATACACAGAGCAGTGACTATGTTTACACACACACACACAGCAGTGACTATGTTTACACACACACACACAGCAGTGACTATGTTTACACACACACACACACAGAGCAGTGACTATGTTTACACACACACACACACACACAGAACAGTGACTATGTTTACACACACACACACAGAGCAGTGACTATGTTTACACACACACACACACAGCAGTGACTATGTTTACACACACACAGCAGTGACTATGTTTACACACACACACAGAGCAGTGATTATGTTTACACACACACACACAGCAGTGACTATGTTTACACACACACAGCAGTGACTATGTTTACACACACACACACACACAGCAATGACTATGTTTGCACGCACACACACACAGCAGTGACTATGTTTACACACACACACACACAGCAGTGACTATGTTTACACACACACACACACAGCAGTGACTATGTTTACACACACACACACAGCAGTGACTATGTTTACACACACACACACACACACAGAGCAGTGACTATGTTTACACACATACACAGAGCAGTGACTATGTTTACACGCACACACACAGCAGTGACTATGTTTACACACACACACAGAGCAGTGACTATGTTTACACACACACACACACAGAGCAGTGACTATGTTTACACACACACACACAGCAGTGACTATGTTTACACACACACACACACAGCAGTGACTATGTTTACACACACACACACACACACAGCAGTGACTATGTTTACACACACACACACACACAGAGAGCAGTGACTATCTTTACACACACACACACACAGCAGTGACTATGTTTACACACACACACAGAGCAGGGACTATGTTTTCACACACACACAGAGCAGTTATTATGTTTACACACACACACACACACAGCAGTGACTATGTTTACACAGACAGAGCAGTGACTATGTTTACACACACACACACAGCAGTGACTATGTTTACACACACAGCAGTGACTATGTTTCCACACACACACACACACACAGCAGTGACTATGTTTACACACACACACACACACACACAGAGCAGTGACTATGTTTACACACACACACACACACAGCAGTGACTCTGTTTACACACACACACACAGCAGTGACTATGTTTACACACACACACACACAGCAGTGACTATGTTTACACACACACACAGCAGTGACTATGTTTACACACACACACACACACAGAGCAGTGACTATGTTTACACACACACACAGAGCAGTGACTATGTTTACACACACACACACAGCAGTGACTATGTTTACACACACACACACACAGCAGTGACTATGTTTACACACACACACACACACACAGAGCAGTGACTATGTTTACACACACACACACAGAGCAGTGACTATGTTTACACACACACACACAGCAATGACTATGTTTAGACACACACAGAGCAGTGACTATGTTTACACACACACACACAGAGCAGTGACTATGTTTACACACACACGCACACAGCAGTGACTATGTTTGCACACACACACACAGCAGTGACTATGTTTACACACACACACACACAGCAGTGACTATGTTTACACACACACACACAGAGCAGTGACTATGTTTACACACACACAGAGCAGTGACTATGTTTACACACACACACACAGAGCAGTGACTACGTTTACACACACACACACACACACAGCAGTGACTATGTTTACACAGAGCAGTGACTATGTTTACACACACACACAGAGCAGTGACTCTGTTTACACACACACACACACACACAGCAGTGACTATGTTACACACACACACACACACAGCAGTGACTATATTTACACACACACACACAGCAGTGACTTTGTTTACACACACACACACACACAGAGCAGTGACTTTGTTTACACACACACAGCAGTGACTATATTTACACACACACACACAGCAGTGACTTTGTTTACACACAAACACACAGAGCAGTGACTATGTTTACACACACACACACACACACACAGCAGTGACTATGTTTACACACACACACACACAGAGCAGTGACTATGTTTACACACACACACACACACACAGCAGTGACTATGTTTACACACACACACACAGAGCAGTGACTATGTTTACACACATACACACAGCAGTGACGATGTTACACACACACACACAGTAGTGACTATGTTTACACACACACACACAGCAGTGACAATGTTACACACACACAGAGCAGTGACTATGTTACACACACACACAGCAGAGACTATGTTTACAAACACACACACACAGAGCAGTGACTATGTTTACACACACACACAGCAGTGACTATGTTACACACACACAAACAGAGCAGTGATTATGTTTACACACACACACAGAGCAGTGACTATGTTTACACACACACACACAGCAGTGACTATGTTTACACACACATACACACACACACCAGTGATTATGTTTACACACACACACACACAGAGCAGTGAACATGTTTAGACACACACACAGAGCAGTGACTACGTTTACACACACACACACAAACACAGCAGCGACTATGTTTACACACACACACAGAGCAGTGACTATGTTTACACACACACACACACACACACAGAGCAGTGACTATGTTTACACACACACAGAGCAGTGACTACGTTTACACACACACACAAACACAGCAGCGACTATGTTTACACACACACACAGAGCAGTGACTATGTTTACACACACACACACACACACAGAGCAGTGACTATGTTTACACACACACAGAGCAGTGACTATTTTTACACACACACACACAGAGCAGTGACTATGTTTACACACACACACACACACACACACACACACAGCAGTGACTATGTTTACACACACACAAAGAGCAGTGACTATGTTTACACACACACACACACACAGAGCAGTGACAATGTTTACACACACACACACAGCAGTGACTATGTTTACACACACACACAGAGCAGTGACTATGTTTACACACACACACACACACAGCAGTGACTATGTTTACACACACACACAGAGCAGTGACTATGTTTACACACACACACACAGAGCAGTGACTATGTTTACACACACACACACAGCAGTGACTATGTTTACACACACACACAGCAGTGACTATGTTTACACACACACACACACACACACACACACAGAGCAGTGACTATGTTTACACACACACACACACAGAGCAGTGACTATGTTTACTCACACACACAGCAGTGACTATGTTACAGACACACACACACACAGAGCAGTGATTATGTTTACACACACACACACACACAGAGCAGTGACTATGTTTACACACACACACACACAGCAGTGACTATGTTTACACACACACACACACACAGCAGTGATTATGTTTACACACACACAGAGCAGTGACTATGTTTAGACGCACACAGAGAGCAGTGACTATGTTTACACACACACACACACACACACAGCAGCGACTATGTTTACACACACACACACAGAGCAGTGACTATGTTTACACACACACACACACACACAGAGCAGTGACTATGTTTACACACACACAGAGCAGTGACTATGTTTACACACACACACACAGAGCAGTAACTATGTTTACACACACACACACACACACAGCAGTGACTATGTTTACACACACACAGAGCAGTGACTGTTTTTACACACACACACACAGAGCAGTGACTATGTTTACACACACACACAGCAGTGACTATGTTTACACACACACACAGAGCAGTGACTATGTTTACACACACACACACAGCAGTGACTATGTTTACACACACACACACACACACACAGCAGTGACAATGTTTACACACACACACACAGAGCAGTGACTATGTTTATACACACACACACAGAGCAGTGACTATGTTTACACACACACACACACAGAGCAGTGACTATGTTTACACACACACACACAGCAGTGACTATGTTTACACACACACACACAGCAGTGACTATGTTTACACACACACACACACAGAGCAGTGACTATGTTTACACACACACACACACACAGAACAGTGACTATGTTTACACACACACACACAGAGCAGTGACTATGTTTACACACACACACACACAGCAGTGACTATGTTTACACACACACACACACAGAGCAGTGACTATGTTTACACACACACACAGAGCAGTGATTATGTTTACACACACACACACACAGCAGTGACTATGTTTACACACACACAGCAGTGACTATGTTTACACACACACACACACACACAGCAATGACTATGTTTGCACGCACACACACACAGCAGTGACTATGTTTACACACACACACACAGCAGTGACAATGTTTACACACACACACACAGCAGTGACTATGTTTACACACACACACACACACACAGAGCAGTGACTATGTTTACACACATACACAGAGCAGTGACTATGTTTACACGCACACACACAGCAGTGACTATGTTTACACACACACACAGAGCAGTGACTATGTTTACACACACACACACACAGAGCAGTGACTATGTTTACACACACACACACAGCAGTGACTATGTTTACACACACACACACACAGCAGTGACTATGTTTACACACACACACACACACACAGCAGTGACTATGTTTACACACACACACACACACAGAGAGCAGTGACTATCTTTACACACACACACACACAGCAGTGACTATGTTTACACACACACACAGAGCAGGGACTATGTTTTCACACACACACAGAGCAGTTATTATGTTTACACACACACACACACACAGCAGTGACTATGTTTACACAGACAGAGCAGTGACTATGTTTACACACACACACACAGCAGTGACTATGTTTCCACACACACACACACACACAGCAGTGACTATGTTTACACACACACACACACACACACAGAGCAGTGACTATGTTTACACACACACACACACACAGCAGTGACTCTGTTTACACACACACACACAGCAGTGACTATGTTTACACACACACACACACAGCAGTGACTATGTTTACACACACACACAGCAGTGACTATGTTTACACACACACACACACACAGAGCAGTGACTATGTTTACACACACACACAGAGCAGTGACTATGTTTACACACACACACACAGCAGTGACTATGTTTACACACACACACACACAGCAGTGACTATGTTTACACACACACACACACACACACAGAGCAGTGACTATGTTTACACACACACACACAGAGCAGTGACTATGTTTACACACACACACACAGCAGTGACTATGTTTAGACACACACAGAGCAGTGACTATGTTTACACACACACACACAGAGCAGTGACTATGTTTACACACACACGCACACAGCAGTGACTATGTTTGCACACACACACACAGCAGTGACTATGTTTACACACACACACACACAGCAGTGACTATGTTTACACACACACACACAGAGCAGTGACTATGTTTACACACACACAGAGCAGTGACTATGTATACACACACAGACACAGAGCAGTGACTACGTTTACACACACACACACACACACAGCAGTGACTATGTTTACACAGAGCAGTGACTATGTTTACACACACACACAGAGCAGTGACTCTGTTTACACACACACACACACACACAGCAGTGACTATGTTACACACACACACACACACAGCAGTGACTATATTTACACACACACACACACACAGCAGTGACTTTGTTTACACACACACACACACACAGAGCAGTGACTTTGTTTACACACACACAGCAGTGACTATATTTACACACACACACAGCAGTGACTTTGTTTACACACACACACACAGAGCAGTGACTATGTTTACACACACACAGCAGTGACTATGTTTACACACACACACAGAGCAGTGACTATGTTTACACACACACACACACACAGCAGTGACTATGTTACACACACACACACAGCAGTGACTATGTTTACACACACAAACAGAGCAGTGTCTATGTTACACACACACACAGCAGTGACTATGTTTACACACACACACAGAGCAGTGACTATGTTTACACACACAGCAGTGACTATGTTACACACACAAACACACAGAGCAGTGATTATGTTTACACACACACACACACAAACAGCAGTGACTATGTTTACACACACACACACAGCAGTCACTATGTTTACACCCACACACACACACAGAGCAGTGACTATGTTTACACACACACACACACAGAGCAGTGACTATGTTTACACACACACACACAGAGCAGTGACTATGTTTACATCCACACACACAGCAGTGACTATGTTTACACACACACACACACACAGCAGTGACTATGTTTACACACACACACACACAGCAGTGAATTTGTTTACACACACACACTGCAGTGACTATGTTTACACACTCACTCACACAGAGCAGTGACTACGTTTACACACACACACACAGCAGTGACTATGTTTACACACACACAGCAGTGACTATATTTACACACACACACACACTCAGAGCAGTGACTATGTTTACACACACACAGAGCAGTGACTATGTTTACAGACACCCACACACAGCAGTGACTATGTTTACACACACACACACACAGCAGTGACTATGTTTACACACACACACACAGAGCAGTGAATATGTTTACACACACACACAGCAGTGACTATGTTTACACACACACACACACAGCAGTGACTATGTTCACACACACACACAGAGCAGTGACTATGTTTACACACACACATACACACACAGAGCAGTGACTATGTTTACACACACACACACACACAGAGCAGTGACTATGTTTACACACACACACACAGAGCTGTGACTATGTTTACACACACACAGCAGTGACTATGTTTACACACACACACACACACACAGCAGTGACTATGTTAACACACACACACACACAGCAGTGACTATGTTCACACACACACACACACACACACACAGAGCAGTGACTATGTTGACACACACACAGAGCAGTGACTATGTTACACACACACAGAGCAGTGACTATGTTTACACACACACACACACACACACACAGCAGTGACTATGTTTACACACACACACACACAGCAGTGACTATGTTTACACACACACACACAGAGTAGTGACTATGTTTACACACACACACACAGCAGTGACTATGTTTACACACACACACACACACAGAGTAGTGACTGTGATTTCACACACACACAGAGCAGTGACTATGTTTACACACACACACACACAGCAGTGACTATGTTTACACACACACACACACACAGAGCAGTGACTATGTTTACACACACACACACACAGAGCATTGACTATGTTTACACCCACCCACACAGAGCAGTGACTATGTTGACACACACACACACAGAGCAGTGAATCTGTTTACACACACACAGCAGTGACTATGTTACACACACACACACACAGCAGTGACTTTGTTTACACACAAACACACAGATCAGTGACTATGTTTACACACACACACACACACAGCAGTGACTATGTTTACACACACACACAGAGCAGTGACTATGTTTACACACACACACACACACACACAGCAGTGACTATGTTTACACACACACACACAGCAGTGACTATGTTTACACACAAGCACACAGAGCAGTGACTATGTTTACACACACACACACACAGCAGTGACTATGTTTACACACACACACAGAGCAGTGACTATGTTTACACACACACACACACACACAGCAGTGACTATGTTACACACACACACACAGTAGTGACTATGTTTACACACACACACACACACAGCAGTGACTATGTTACACACACACACACAGCAGTGACTATGTTCACACACACACAGAGCAGTGACTATGTTACACACACACACAGCAGTGACTATGTTTACACACACACACACACAGAGCAGTGACTATGTTTACACACACACACAGCAGTGACTATGTTTACACACACACACAGCAGTGACTATGTTTACACACACACACACACAGCAGTGACTATGTTTACACACACACACACAAAGAGCAGTGACTATGTTTACACACACACACACGCACAGAGCAGTGACTATGTTTACACACACACACACACACAGCAGTGACTGTGTTTACACACACACACAGAGTAGTGACTATGTTTACACACACACACACACACACACAGCAGTGACTATGTTTACACACACACACACAGAGTAGTGACTATGATTTCACACACACACAGAGCAGTGACTATGTTTACACACAGACACACACACACAGCAGTGACTATGTTTACACACACACACACACAGAGCAGTGACTATGTTTACACGCACACACACACAGAGCAGTGACTATGTTTACACACACCCACAAAGAGCAGTGACTATGTTTACACACACACACACACACACACAGCAGTGACTATGTTTACACACATACGCACACACAGAGCAGTGACTATGTTTACACACACACACAGAGCAGTGACTCTGTTTACACACACACACACACACACACACAGCAGTGACTATGTTACACACACACACACACAGCAGTGACTATATTTACACACACACACACACACACACACAGCAGTGACTATGTTTACACACACAGCAGTGACTATGTTTACACACACACACACACACACAGCAGAGACTATGTTTACACACACACACACACACAGAGCAGTGACTATGTTTACACACACACACACACACAGCAGCGACTCTGTTTACACACACACACAGCAGTGACTATGTTTACACACACACAGACACACACAGCAGTGACTATGTTTACACACACACACAGCAGTGACTATGTTTACACACACACACACACAGAGCAGTGACTATGTTTACACACACACACAGAGCAGTGACTATGTTTACACACACACACACACAGCAGTGACTATGTTTACACACACACACACAGCAGTGACTATGTTTACACACACACACACACACACAGAGCAGTGACTATGTTTACACACACACACAGAGCAGTGACTATGTTTACACACACACACACAGCAGTGACTATGTTTACACACACACAGAGCAGTGACTATGTTTACACACACACACACAGAGCAGTGACTATGTTTACACACACACACACAGCAGTGACTATGTTTGCACACACACACACAGCAGTGACTATGTTTACACACACACACACACAGCAGTGACTATGTTTACACACACAAACACACAGAGCAGTGACTATGATTACACACACACACTCAGAGCAGTGACTATGTTTACACACACACACACAGAGCAGTGACTATGTTTACACACACACACACACACAGCAGTGACTATGTTTACACACACGCACACACAGAGCAGTGACTATGTTTACACACACACACAGAGCAGTGACTCTGTTTACACACACACACAGCAGTGACTATGTTACACACACACAAACAGCAGTGACTATATTTACACACACACACACACACAGCAGTGACTTTGTTTACACACACACACACACAGAGCAGTGACTATGTTTACACACACACACACACACACAGCAGTGACTATATTTACACACACACACACACACACAGCAGTGACTTTGTTTACACACACACACACAGAGCAGTGACTATGTTTACACACACACAGCAGTGACTATGTTTACACACACACAGCAGTGACTATGTTTACACACACACACAGAGCAGTGACTATGTATACACACACACACACACACACAGCAGTGACTATGTTACACACACACACACAGCAGTGACTATGTTTACACACACAAACAGAGCAGTGTCTATGTTACACACACACACAGCAGTGACTATGTTTACACACACACACACACACACACAGAGCAGTGACTATGTTTACACACACAGCAGTGACTATGTTACACACACAAACACACAGAGCAGTGATTATGTTTACACACACACACACACACAGAGCAGTGACTATGTTTACACACACACACACAGCAGTGACTATGTTTACACCCACACACACACACAGAGCAGTGACTATGTTTACACACACACACACACAGAGCAGTGACTATGTTTACACACACACAGACACACACACACAGAGCAGTGACTATGTTTACACACACACACATACACACACACAGCAGTGAATTTGTTTACACACACACACTGCAGTGACTATGTTTACACACTCACACACAGAGCAGTGACTACGTTTACACACACACACACACAGCAGTGACTATGTTTACACACACACAGCAGTGACTATGTTTACACACACACACACACACAGAGCAGTGACTATGTTTACACACACACAGAGCAGTGACCATGTTTACAGACACACACACACAGCAGTGACTATGTTTACACACACAGCAGTGACTATGTTTACACAAACACACACAGAGCAGTGAATATGTTTACACACACACACAGCAGTGACTATGTTTACACACACACACACACAGCAGTGACTATGTTCACACACAAACACAGAGCAGTGACTATGTTTACACACACACACACACACAGAGCAGTGACTATGTTTACACACACACACACACACAGAGCAGTGACTATGTTTACACACACACAGAGCAGTGACTATGTTTACACACACACAGCAGTGACTATGTTTACACACACACACACACACACACACACAGCAGTGACTATGTTCACACACACACACACACACAGAGCAGTGACTATGTTGACACACACACAGAGCAGTGACTATGTTACACACACACAGAGCAGTGACTATGTTTACACACACACACACACACACACACACACACAGCAGTGACTATGTTTACACACACACACACACAGCAGTGACTATGTTTACACACACACACACACAGAGTAGTGACTATGTTTACACACACACACACAGCAGTGACTATGTTTACACACACACACACACAGAGTAGTGACTGTGATTTCACACACACACAGAGCAGTGACTATGTTTACACACACACACACACACAGCAGTGACTATGTTTACACACACACACACACAGAGCAGTGACTATGTTTACACACACACACACACGGAGCATTGACTATGTTTACACACACCCACACAGAGCAGTGACTATGTTGACACACACACACACACACACAGAGCAGTGACTCTGTTTACACACACAGCAGTGACTATGTTACACACACACACACAGCAGTGACTATATTTACACACACACACACACACACTGCAGTGACTTTGTTTACACACAAACACACAGAGCAGTGACTATGTTTACACACACACACACACACAGCAGTGACTATGTTTACACACACACACAGAGCAGTGACTATGTTTACACACACACACACACAGCAGTGACTATGTTTACACACAGACACACAGAGCAGTGACTATGTTTACACACATACACACAGCAGTGACTATGTTACACACACACACAGTAGTGACTATGTTTACACACACACACACACACAGCAGTGACTATGTTACACACACACACACAGCAGTGACTATGTTTACACACACACAGAGCAGTGACTATGTTACACACACACACAGCAGTGACTATGTTTACACACACACACACACACAGAGCAGTGACTATGTTTACACACACACAGAGCAGTGACTATGTTTACACACACACACACAGCAGTGACTATGTTTACACACACACACACACAGCAGTGACTATGTTTACACACACACACACAAAGAGCAGTGACTATGTTTACACACACACACACGCACAGAGCAGTGACTATGTTTACACACACACACACACACACAGCAGTGACTGTGTTTACACACACACACAGAGTAGTGACTATGTTTACACACACACACAGCAGTGACTATGTTTACACACACACACACAGAGTAGTGACTATGATTTCACACACACACAGAGCAGTGACTATGTTTACACACAGACACACACACACAGCAGTGACTATGTTTACACACACACACACAGAGCAGTGACTATGTTTACACACACACACACACAGAGCAGTGACTATGTTTACACACACCCACACAGAGCAGTGACTATGTTTACACACACACACACAGCAGTGACTATGTTACACACACACACACACAGCAGTGACTATATTTACACACACACACAGCAGTGACTTTGTTTACACACAAGCACACAGAGCAGTGACTATGTTTACACACACACACACAGCAGAACTATGTTTACACACATACACACACACAGAGCAGTGACTATGTTTACACACACACACACAGAGCAGTGACTATGTTTACACACATACACACAGCAGTGACTATGTTACACACACACACACAGTAGTGACTATGTTTACACACACACACACATCAGTGACAATGTTACACACACACACACACAGCAGTGACTATGTTTACACACACACAGAGCAGTGACTATGTTACACACACACACAAAGCAGTGACTATGTTTACACACACACACACAGAGCAGTGACTATGTTTACACACACACACAGCAGTGACTATGTTACACACACACAACCAGAGCAGTGATTATGTTTACACACACACACAGAGCAGTGACTATGTTTACACACACACACACAGCAGTGACTATGTTTACACACAGTCACACACACACACCAGTGATTATGATTACACACACACACACACACACACGCACACAGCAGTGACTATGTTTACACACACACACACACAGCAGTGACTATGTTTACACACACACACACAGAGTAGTGACTATGTTTACACACACACACACAGCAGTGACTATGTTTACACACACACACACACAGAGTAGTGACTGTGATTTCACACACACACAGAGCAGTGACTATGTTTACACACACACACACACACAGCAGTGACTATGTTTACACACACACACACACACAGAGCAGTGACTATGTTTACACACATACACACACAGAGCATTGACTATGTTTACACACACCCACACAGAGCAGTGACTATGTTGACACACACACACACACACACAGAGCAGTGACTCTGTTTACACACACAGCAGTGACTATGTTACACACACACACACAGCAGTGACTATATTTACACACACACACACACACACAGCAGTGACTTTGTTTACACACAAACACACAGAGCAGTGACTATGTTTACACACACACACACACACACAGCAGTGACTATGTTTACACACACACACAGAGCAGTGACTATGTTTACACACACACACACACAGCAGTGACTATGTTTACACACAGACACACAGAGCAGTGACTATGTTTACATACATACACACAGCAGTGACTATGTTACACACACACACAGTAGTGACTATGTTTACACACACACACACACACAGCAGTGACTATGTTACACACACACACACAGCAGTGACTATGTTTACACACACACAGAGCAGTGACTATGTGACACACACACACAGCAGTGACTATGTTTACACACACACACACACACACAGAGCAGTGACTATGTTTACACACACACACAGCAGTGACTATGTTTACACACACACACACAGCAGTGACTATGTTTACACACACACACACAGCAGTGACTATGTTTACACACACACACACAAAGAGCAGTGACTATGTTTACACGCACAGAGCAGTGACTATGTTTAAAAACACACACACACACACAGCAGTGACTGTGTTTACACACACACACACAGAGTAGTGACTATGTTTACACACACACACACACACACACAGCAGTGACTATGTTTACACACACACACACAGAGTAGTGACTATGATTTCACACACACACAGAGCAGTGACTATGTTTACACACAGACACACACAGCAGTGACTATGTTTACACACACACACACAGAGCAGTGACTATGTTTACACACACACACACAGAGCAGTGACTATGTTTACACACACCCACACAGAGCAGTGACTATGTTTACACACACACACACAGCAGTGACTATGTTTACACACATACGCACACACAGAGCAGTGACTGTTTACACACACAAACAGAGCAGTGACTCTGTTTACACACACACACACACACACACACACACACACAGCAGTGACTATGTTACACACACAGCAGTGACTATATTTACACACACACACAGAGCAGTGACTCTGTTTACACACACACACACACACACAGCAGTGACTATGTTACACACACACACACAGCAGTGACTATATTTACACACACACACACACACACAGCAGTGACTTTGTTTACACACAAACACACAGAGCAGTGACTATGTTTACACACACACACACACACAGCAGTGACTATGTTTACACACACACACAGAGCAGTGACTATGTTCACATACACACACACACACAGCAGTGACTATGTTTACACACAGACACACAGAGCAGTGACTATGTTTACACACATACACACAGCAGTGACTATGTTACACACACACACAGTAGTGACTATGTTTACACACACACACACACACAGCAGTGACTATGTTTACACACACACAGAGCAGTGACTATGTTACACACACACACAGCAGTGACTATGTTTACACACACACACAGAGCAGTGACTATGTTTACACACACACAGAGCAGTGACTATGTTTACACACACACACACAGCAGTGACTATGTTTACACACAGACACACACACAGCAGTGACTATGTTTACACACACACACACAAAGAGCAGTGACTATGTTTACACACACACACACGCACAGAGCAGTGACTATGTTTACACACACACACACACACACAGCAGTGACTGTGTTTACACACACACAGAGTAGTGACTATGTTTACACACACACACACACACACACAGCAGTGACTATGTTTACACACACACACACAGAGTAGTGACTATGATTTCACACACACACAGAGCAGTGACTATGTTTACACACAGACACACACACACAGCAGTGACTATGTTTACACACACACACACAGAGCAGTGACTATGTTTACACACACACACACACAGAGCAGTGACTATGTTTACACACACCCACACAGAGCAGTGACTATGTTTACACACACACACACACACACAGCAGTGACTATGTTACACACACACACACACAGCAGTGACTATATTTACACACACACACAGCAGTGACTTTGTTTACACACAAGCACACAGAGCAGTGACTATGTTTACACACACACACACACACACAGCAGAACTATGTTTACACACATACACACACACAGAGCAGTGACTATGTTTACACACACACAAACAGAGCAGTGACTATGTTTACACACATACACACAGCAGTGACTATGTTACACACACACACACAGTAGTGACTATGTTTACACACACACACATCAGTGACAATGTTACACACACACACACACAGCAGTGACTATGTTTACACACACACAGAGCAGTGACTATGTTACACACACACACAAAGCAGTGACTATGTTTACACACACACACACACAGAGCAGTGACTATGTTTACACACACACAGCAGTGACTATGTTACACACACACAACCAGAGCAGTGATTATGTTTACACACACACACAGAGCAGTGACTATGTTTACACACACACACACAGCAGTGACTATGTTTACACACAGACACACACACACACCAGTGATTATGATTACACACACACACACACACACACAGAGCAGTGACTATGTTTAGACACACACACAGAGCAGTGACTACGTTTACACACACACACACAAACACAGCAGCGACTATGTTTACACACACACACAGAGCAGTGACTATGTTTACACACACACACACACAGGCAGAGCAGTGACTATGTTTACACACACACAGAGCAGTGACTATGTTTACACACACACACACAGAGCAGTGACTATGTTTACACACACACACACACACACACAGCAGTGACTATGTTTACACACACACAGCAATGACTATGTTTACACACACACACACAGCAGTGTCTATGTTTACACACACACACACACACACAGAGCAATGACTATGTTTACACACACGCACACACACACACACAGAGCAGTGACTATGTTTACACACACACAGCAGTGACTATGTTACAGACACACACACACAGAGCAGTGACTATGTTTACACACACACACACACAGCAGTGACTATGTTTACACACACACACACACACAGCAGTGATTATGTTTACACACACACACAGAGCAGTGACTATGTTTAGACAAACACAGAGAGCAGTGACTATGTTGACACACACACACACACAGCAGCGACTATGTTTACACACACACACAGAGCAGTGATTATTTTTACACGCACACACACACAGCAGTGACTATGTTTACACACACACAGCAGTGACTATGTTTACACACACACACAGCAATGACTATGTTTACACACACACACACACAGCAGTGTCTATGTTTACACACACACACACACACAGCAGTGACTGTGTTTACACACACACACACACACACAGAGCAGTGACTAAGTTTACACACACACACACACAGCAGTGACTATGTTTACACACACACCCACACACAGCAGTGACTATGTTTACACACACACACACACAGCAGTGACTATGTTTACACACACACACAGCAGTGACTATGTTTACACACACACACACACACAGAGCAGTGACTATGTTAACACACAGACACAGAGCAGTGACTATGTTTACACACACACACACACAGAGCAGTGACTATGTTTACACACACACACAGAGCAGTGACTATGTTTACACACACACACACACACAGAGCAGTGACTATGTTTACACACACACACACAGCAGTGACTATGTTTACACACACACACACACACACAGAGCAGTAACTATGTTTACACACACACACACACAGAGCAGTGACTATCTTTACACACACACACACAGAGCAGTGACTATGTTTACACACACACACACACACAGCAGTGACTATGTTTACACACACACACAGCAGTGACTATGTTTACACACACACACAGCAGTGACTATGTTTACACACACACAGCAGTGACTATGTTTACACACACACACACAGCAATGACTATGTTTACACACACACACACACAGCAGTGTCTATGTTTACACACACACACACACACACAGCAGTGACTATGTTTACACACACACACACACACAGCAGTGACTATGTTTACACACACACACAGCAGTGACTATGTTTACACACACACACACACAGAGCAGTGACTATGTTTACACACATACACAGAGCAGTGACTATGTTTACACACACACACACAGCAGTGACTATGTTTACACACACACACAGAACAGTGACTATGTTTACACACACACACACACACAGAGCAGTGACCATGTTTACACACACACACACAGCAGTGACTATGTTTACACACACACACACACAGCAGTGACTATGTTTACACACACACACACACACAGAGCAGTGACTATGTTTACACACACACACACACACACACAGAGCAGTGACTATATTTACACACACACACACAGAGCAGTGACTATGTTTACACACACACACAGCAGTGACTATGTTTACACACACACACAGAGCAGTGACTATGTTTACACACACACACAGAGCAGTTATTATGTTTACACACACACACACAGCAGTAACTATGTTTACACACACAGAGCAGTGACTATGTTTACACACACACACACAGCAGTGACTATGTTTACACACACACACACACAGCAGTGACTATGTTTACACACACACACACACAGCAGTGACTATGTTTACACACAAACACACACACAGCAGTGACTCTGTTTACACACACACACAGCAGTGACTATGTTTACAAACACACACACACACACAGCAGTGACTATGTTTACACACACACACACACACAGCAGTGACTATGTTTACACACACACACACACACAGAGCAGTGACTATGTTTACACACACACACAGAGCAGTGACTATGTTTACACACACACACACACACACAGCAGTGACTATGTTTACACACACAAACACACAGCAGTGACTATGTTTACACACACACACACACAGAGCAGTGACTATGTTTACACACACACACAGAGCAGTGACTATGTTTACACACACACACACAGAGCAGTGACTATGTTTACACACACACACACACACACACAGCAGTGACTATGTTTACACACACACAGAGCAGTGACTATGTTTACACACACACACACACAGAGCAGTGACTATGTTTACACACACACACAGCAGTGACTATGTTTGCACACACACACACAGCAGTGACTATGTTTACACACACACAGCAGTGACTATGTTTACACACACACACACACAGAGCAGTGACTATGTTTACACACACACAGCAGTGACTATGTTTACACACACACACACACAGAGCAGTGACTATGTTTACACACACAGACACACAGAGCAGTGACTATATTTACACACACACAGAGCAGTGACTTTGTTTACACACACACACACACACAGCAGTGACTATGTTTACACACACACACACACAGAGCAGTGACTATGTTTACACACACACACAGAGCAGTGACTCTGTTTACACACACAGACACACAGACACACACACACAGCAGTGACTATGTTTACACACACACACACACAGCAGTGACTATGTTTACACACACACACACAGAGCAGTGACTATGTTTACACACATACACACAGCAGTGACTATGTTACACACACACAGTAGTGACTATGTTTACACACACACACACAGCAGTGACTATGTTACACACACACACACAGCAGTGACTATGTTTACACACACACAGAGCAGTGACTATGTTACACACACACACAGCAGTGACTATGTTTACACACACACACAGAGCAGTGACTATGTTTACACACACACACAGCAGTGACTATGTTTACACACACACACACACACACACACAGCAGTGACTATGTTTACACACACACACACAGCAGTGACTATGTTTACACACACACACACAGAGCAGTGACTATGTTTACACACACACACACGCACAGAGCAGTGACTATGTTTACACACACACACACAGCAGTGACTGTGTTTACACACACACACAGAGTAGTGACTATGTTTACACACACACACACACACGCACACAGCAGTGACTATGTTTACACACACACACACAGAGTAGTGACTATGATTTCACACACACACAGAGCAGTGACTATGTTTACACACACACACACACACACACAGCAGTGACTATGTTTACACACACAGACACACACAGAGCAGTGACTATGTTTACACACACACACACAGAGCAGTGACTATGTTTACACACACCCACACAGAGCAGTGACTATGTTTACACACACACACACACACACAGCAGTGACTATGTTTGCACACACATGCACACACAGAGCAGTGACTATGTTTACACACACACACAGAGCAGTGACTCTGTTTACACACACACACACACACAGCAGTGACTATGTTACACACACACACACACAGTAGTGACTATATTTACACACACATACACACAGCAGTGACTTTGTTTACACACAAGCACACAGAGCAGTGACTATGTTTACACACACACACACACACAGCAGTGACTATGTTTACACACACATACACACACAGAGCAGTGACTATGTTTACACACACACACACACAGCAGTGACTATGTTTACACACACACACACACAGCAGTGACTATGTTTACACACATACACACAGCAGTGACTATGTTACACACACACACACAGTAGTGACTATGTTTACACACACACACATCAGTGACAATGTTACACACACACACACAGCAGTGACTATGTTTACACACACACAGAGCAGTGACTATGTTACACACACACACAGCAGTGACTATGTTTACACACACACACACAGAGCAGTGACTATGTTTACACACACACACAGCAGTGACTATGTTACACACACACAACCAGAGCAGTGATTATGTTTACACACACACAGAGCAGTGACTATGTTTACACACACACACACAGCAGTGACTATGTTTACACACAGACACACACACACACCAGTGATTATGTTTACACACACACACACACACAGAGCAGTGACTATGTTTAGACACACACACAGAGCAGTGACTACGTTTACACACACACACACAAACACAGCAGCGACTATGTTTACACACACATACACAGAGCAGTGACTATGTTTACACACACACACACAGAGCAGTTTCTATGTTTACACACACACAGAGCAGTGACTATGTTTACACACACACACACACAGAGCAGTGACTATGTTTACACACACACACACACACACACAGCAGTGACTATGTTTACACACACACACAGAGCAGTGACTATGTTTACACACACACACACACAGCAGTGACTATGTTTACACACACACACACACACAGAGCAGTGACTATGTTTACACACACACACACACACACAGAGCAGTGACTATGTTTACACACACACACACACAGCAGTGACTATGTTACAGACACACACACACAGAGCAGTGACTATGTTTACACACACACACACACAGCAGTGACTATGTTTACACACACACACACACACACAGCAGTGATTATGTTTACACACACACACACATACAGAGCAGTGACTATGTTTAGACAAACACAGAGAGCAGTGACTATGTTTACACACACACACACAGCAGCGACTATGTTTACACACACACACAGAGCAGTGACTATGTTTACACACACACACAGAGCAGTGACTATGTTTGCACACACACAGAGCAGTGACTATGTTTACACACACACACACAGAGCAGTGACTATGTTTACACACACACACATACACACAGCAGTGACTATGTTTACACACAGACACAGAGCAGTGACTATGTTTACACACACACACACACACAGAGTAGTGACTATGATTTCACACACACACAGAGCAGTGACTATGTTTACACACACACACACACACACACAGCAGTGACTATGTTTACACACACAGACACACACAGAGCAGTGACTATGTTTACACACACACACACAGAGCAGTGACTATGTTTACACACACCCACACAGAGCAGTGACTATGTTTACACACACACACACACACACAGCAGTGACTATGTTTGCACACACATGCACACACAGAGCAGTGACTATGTTTACACACACACACAGAGCAGTGACTCTGTTTACACACACACACACACACAGCAGTGACTATGTTACACACACACACACACAGTAGTGACTATATTTACACACACATACACACAGCAGTGACTTTGTTTACACACAAGCACACAGAGCAGTGACTATGTTTACACACACACACACACACAGCAGTGACTATGTTTACACACACATACACACACAGAGCAGTGACTATGTTTACACACACACACACACAGCAGTGACTATGTTTACACACACACACACACAGCAGTGACTATGTTTACACACATACACACAGCAGTGACTATGTTACACACACACACACAGTAGTGACTATGTTTACACACACACACATCAGTGACAATGTTACACACACACACACAGTAGTGACAATGTTTACACACACACAGAGCAGTGACTATGTTACACACACACACAGCAGTGACTATGTTTACACACACACACACAGAGCAGTGACTATGTTTACACACACACACAGCAGTGACTATGTTACACACACACAACCAGAGCAGTGATTATGTTTACACACACACAGAGCAGTGACTATGTTTACACACACACACACAGCAGTGACTATATTTACACACAGACACACACACACACCAGTGATTATGTTTACACACACACACACACACAGAGCAGTGACTATGTTTAGACACACACAGAGCAGTGACTACGTTTACACACACACGCACAAACACAGCAGCGACTATGTTTACACACACATACACAGAGCAGTGACTATGTTTACACACACACACACAGAGCAGTTTCTATGTTTACACACACACAGAGCAGTGACTATGTTTACACACACACACACAGAGCAGTGACTATGTTTACACACACACACACACACACACACAGCAGTGACTATGTTTACACACACACACAGAGCAGTGACTATGTTTACACACACACACACACAGCAGTGACTATGTTTACACACACACACACACACAGAGCAGTGACTATGTTTACACACACACACACACACACAGAGCAGTGACTATGTTTACACACACACACACACAGCAGTGACTATGTTACAGACACACACACACAGAGCAGTGACTATGTTTACACACACACACACACAGCAGTGACTATGTTTACACACACACACACACACACACACAGCAGTGATTATGTTTACACACACACACACATACAGAGCAGTGACTATGTTTAGACAAACACAGAGAGCAGTGACTATGTTTACACACACACACACAGCAGCGACTATGTTTACACACACACACAGAGCAGTGACTATGTTTACACACACACACAGAGCAGTGACTATGTTTACACACACACAGAGCAGTGACTATGTTTACACACACACACACAGAGCAGTGACTATGTTTACACACACACACATACACACAGCAGTGACTATGTTTACACACAGACACAGAGCAGTGACTATGTTTACACACACACACACACAGAGCAGTGACTATGTTTACACACACACAGCAGTGACTATGTTTACACACACACACAGAGCAGTGACTATGTTTACACACACACACACACACACAGAGCAGTGACTATGTTTACACACACACACAGAGCAGTGACTATGTTTACACACACACACACACAGAGCAGTGACTATGTTTACACACACACACACAGCAGTGACTATGTTTACACACACACACACAGCAGTGACTATGTTTACACACACACAGAGCAGTGAGTGTGTTTACACACACACACACACACAGAACAGTGACTATGTTTACACACTCACACACAGAGCAGTGACTATGTTTACACACACACACACACACAGCAGTGACTATGTTTACACACACACACACACACACACAGCAGTGACTATGTTTACACACACACACAGAGCAGTGATTATGTTTACACGCACACACACACAGCAGTGACTATGTTTACACACACACAGCAGTGACTATGTTTACACACACACACACACACACACACACAGCAATGACTATGTTTACACACACACACACACAGCAGTGTCTATGTTTACACACACACACACACAGCAGTGACTGTGTTTACACACACACACACACAGCAGTGACTATGTTTACACACACACACACACAGCAGTGACTATGTTTACACACACACACACACACACAGCAGTGACTATGTTTACACACACACACACACAGCAGTGACTATATTTACACACACACACAGCAGTGACTATGTTTACACACACACACACAGATAGCAGTGACTATGTTTACACACATACACAGAGCAGTGACTATGTTTACACACACACACACAGCAGTGACTATGTTTACACACACACACAGAGCAGTGACTATGTTTACACACGCACACACACACAGAGCAGTGACTATGTTTACACACACACACACAGCAGTGACTATGTTTACACACACACACACAGCAGTGACTATGTTTACACACACACACACACACACACACACACACACAGAGCAGTGACTATGTTTACACACACTCACACACACAGAGCAGTGACTATCTTTACACACACACACAGAGCAGTGACTATGTTTACACACACACACACACACAGCAGTGACTATGTTTACACACACACACAGAGCAGTGACTATGTTTACACACACACGCAGAGCAGTTATTATGTTTACACACACACACAGCAGTGACTATGTTTACACACACAGAGCAGTGACTATGTTTACACACACACACACAGCAGTGACTATGTTTACACACACATACACACAGCAGTGACTATGTTTACACACACACAGAGCAGTTATTATGTTTACACACACACACACAGCAGTGACTATGTTTACACACACAGAGCAGTGACTATGTTTACACACACACACACAGCAGTGACTATGTTTACACACACATACACACAGCAGTGACTATGTTTACACACACACACACACACACAGCAGTGACTATGTTTACACACACACACACACACACACACAGCAGTGACTATGTTTACACACACACACACACACACAGCAGTGACTATGTTTACACACACACACACACAGCAGTGACTATGTTTACACACACACACACACAGAGCAGTGACTATGTTTACACACACACACAGAGCAGTGACTATGTTTACACACACACACACACACACAGCAGTGACTATGTTTACACACACAAACACACAGCAGTGACTATGTTTACACACACACACACACACACAGAGCAGTGACTATGTTTACACACACACACACAAAGCAGTGACTATGTTTACACACACACACACAGAGCAGTGACTATGTTTACACACACACACACACACACACAGCAGTGACTATGTTTACACACACACAGAGCAGTGATTATGTTTACACACACACACACAGGGCAGTGACTATGTTTACACACACACACAGCAGTGACTATGTTTGCACACACACACACAGCAGTGACTATGTTTACACACACACAGCAGTGACTATGTTTACACACACACACACACAGAGCAGTGACTATGTTTACACACACACACACACAGAGCAGTGACTATATTTACACGCACACACACAGAGAAGTGACTTTGTTTACACACACACACACACACACAGCAGTGACTATGTTTACACTCACACACACACAGAGCAGTGACTCTGTTTACACACACACACACACACAGCAGTGACTATGTTACACACACACACACACAGCAGTGACTTTGTTTACACACACACACACAGAGCAGTGACTATGTTTACACACACACAGCAGTGACTATATTTACACACACACACACAGAGCAGTGACTTTGTTTACACACACACACACACACAGAGCAGCGACTATATTTACACACACACACACAGAGCAGTGACTTTGTTTACACACACACACACACACAGCAGTGACTATGTTTACACACACACACACACAGAGCAGTGACTCTGTTTACACACACACACACACACACACACAGCAGTGACTATGTTACACACACACACACACAGCAGTGACTTTGTTTACACACACACACACACAGCAGTGACTTTGTTTACACACACCCACACAGAGCAGTGACTATGTTTACACACACACACACACACACAGCAGTGACTATGTTTGCACACACATGCACACACAGAGCAGTGACTATGTTTACACACACACACAGAGCAGTGACTCTGTTTACACACACACACACACACACACACAGCAGTGACTATGTTACACACACACACACAGTAGTGACTATATTTACACACACATACACACAGCAGTGACTTTGTTTACACACAAGCACACAGAGCAGTGACTATGTTTACACACACACACACACACAGCAGTGACTATGTTTACACACACATACACACACAGAGCAGTGACTATGTTTACACACACACGCACACAGCAGTGACTATGTTTACACACACACACACACAGCAGTGACTATGTTTACACACACACACACACACACACAGCAGTGACTATGTTTACACACACAGACACACACAGAGCAGTGACTATGTTTACACACACACACACAGAGCAGTGACTATGTTTACACACACCCACACAGAGCAGTGACTATGTTTACACACACACACACACACACAGCAGTGACTATGTTTGCACACACATGCACACACACAGCAGTGACTATGTTTACACACACACACAGAGCAGTGACTCTGTTTACACACACACACACACACACAGCAGTGACTATGTTACACACACACACACACAGTAGTGACTATATTTACACACACATACACACAGCAGTGACTTTGTTTACACACAAGCACACAGAGCAGTGACTATGTTTACACACACACACACACACAGCAGTGACTATGTTTACACACACATACACACACAGAGCAGTGACTATGTTTACACACACACACACACAGCAGTGACTATGTTTACACACACACACACACAGCAGTGACTATGTTTACACACATACACACAGCAGTGACTATGTTACACACACACAGTAGTGACTATGTTTACACACACACACATCAGTGACAATGTTACACACACACACACAGCAGTGACTATGTTTGCACACACATGCACACACAGAGCAGTGACTATGTTTACACACACACACAGAGCAGTGACTCTGTTTACACACACACACACACACACAGCAGTGACTATGTTACACACACACACACACAGTAGTGACTATATTTACACACACATACACACAGCAGTGACTATGTTTACACACAAGCACACAGAGCAGTGACTATGTTTACACACACACACACACACAGCAGTGACTATGTTTACACACACATACACATACAGAGCAGTGACTATGTTTACACACACACACACACAGCAGTGACTATGTTTACACACACACACACACAGCAGTGACTATGTTTACACACACACACACACACACAGAAGTGACTATGTTTACACACACAGACACACACAGAGCAGTGACTATGTTTACACACACACACACAGAGCAGTGACTATGTTTACACACACCCACACAGAGCAGTGACTATGTTTACACACACACACACACACACAGCAGTGACTATGTTTGCACACACATGCACACACAGAGCAGTGACTATGTTTACACACACACACAGAGCAGTGACTCTGTTTACACACACACACACACACACAGCAGTGACTATGTTACACACACACACACACAGTAGTGGCTATATTTACACACACATACACACAGCAGTGACTTTGTTTACACACAAGCACACAGAGCAGTGACTATGTTTACACACACACACACACACAGCAGTGACTATGTTTACACACACATACACACACAGAGCAGTGACTATGTTTACACACACACACACACAGCAGTGACTATGTTTACACACACACACACAGAGCAGTGACTATGTTTACACACACACACAGCAGTGACTATGTTACACACACACAACCAGAGCAGTGATTATGTTTACACACACACAGAGCAGTGACTATGTTTACACACACACACACAGCAGTGACTATGTTTACACACAGACACACACACACACCAGTGATTATGTTTACACACACACACACACACAGAGCAGTGACTATGTTTAGACACACACACAGAGCAGTGACTACGTTTACACACACACACACAAACACAGCAGCGACTATGTTTACACACACATACACAGAGCAGTGACTTTGTTTACACACACACACACAGAGCAGTTTCTATGTTTACACACACACAGAGCAGTGACTATGTTTACACACACACACACAGAGCAGTGACTATGTTTACACACACACACACACACACATACACAGCAGTGACTATGTTTACACACACACACAGAGCAGTGACTATGTTTACACACACACACACACAGCAGTGACTATGTTTACACACACACACACACACAGAGCAGTGACTATGTTTACACACACACACACACACACAGAGCAGTGACTATGTTTACACACACACACACACAGCAGTGACTATGTTACAGACACACACACACAGAGCAGTGACTATGTTTACACACACACACACAGCAGTGACTATGTTTACACACACACACACACACACACAGCAGTGATTATGTTTACACACACACACACACACAGAGCAGTGACTATGTTTAGACAAACACAGAGAGCAGTGACTATGTTTACACACACACACACAGCAGCGACTATGTTTACACACACACACAGAGCAGTGACTATGTTTACACACACACACAGAGCAGTGACTATGTTTACACACACACAGAGCAGTGACTATGTTTACACACACACACACAGAGCAGTGACTATGTTTACACACACACACATACACACAGCAGTGACTATGTTTACACACAGACACAGAGCAGTGACTATGTTTACACACACACACACACAGAGCAGTGACTATGTTTACACACACACACACAGCAGTGACTATGTTTACACACACACACAGAGCAGTGACTATGTTTACACACACACACACACACACACAGAGCAGTGACTATGTTTACACACACACACAGAGCAGTGACTATGTTTACACACACACACACACAGAGCAGTGACTATGTTTACACACACACACACAGCAGTGACTATGTTTACACACACACACACAGCAGTGACTATGTTTACACACACACAGAGCAGTGAGTGTGTTTACACACACACACACACACACAGAACAGTGACTATGTTTACACACTCACACACAGAGCAGTGACTATGTTTACACACACACACACACACAGCAGTGACTATGTTTACACACACACACACACACACACAGAGCAGTGACTATGTTTACACACACACACAGAGCAGTGATTATGTTTACACGCACACACACACAGCAGTGACTATGTTTACACACACACAGCAGTGACTATGTTTACACACACACACACACACACACACAGCAATGACTATGTTTACACACACACACACACACAGCAGTGTCTATGTTTACACACACACACACACACAGCAGTGACTGTGTTTACACACACACACACACAGCAGTGACTATGTTTACACACACACACACACAGCAGTGACTATGTTTACACACACACACACACACACAGCAGTGACTATGTTTACACACACACACACACAGCAGTGACTATATTTACACACACACACAGCAGTGACTATGTTTACACACACACACACAGATAGCAGTGACTATGTTTACACACATACACAGAGCAGTGACTATGTTTACACACACACACACAGCAGTGACTATGTTTACACACACACACAGAGCAGTGACTATGTTTACACACACACACACACACAGCAGTGACTATGTTTACACACACACACAGAGCAGTGACTATGTTTACACACACACGCAGAGCAGTTATTATGTTTACACACACACACACAGCAGTGACTATGTTTACACACACAGAGCAGTGACTATGTTTACACACACACACACAGCAGTGACTATGTTTACACACACACACACACAGCAGTGACTATGTTTACACACACACACAGAGCAGTTATTATGTTTACACACACACACACAGCAGTGACTATGTTTACACACACAGAGCAGTGACTATGTTTACACACACACACACAGCAGTGACTATGTTTACACACACATACACACAGCAGTGACTATGTTTACACACACACACACACACACAGCAGTGACTATGTTTACACACACACACACACACACACACAGAGCAGTGACTATGTTTACACACACACAGCAGTGACTCTGTTTACACACACACACACACACACACAGCAGTGACTATGTTTACACACACACACACACACACAGCAGTGACTATGTTTACACACACACACACACAGCAGTGACTATGTTTACACACACACACACACACAGAGCAGTGACTATGTTTACACACACACACAGAGCAGTGACTATGTTTACACACACACACACACAGCAGTGACTATGTTTACACACACAAACACACAGCAGTGACTATGTTTACACACACACACACACAGAGCAGTGACTATGTTTACACACACACACACACACAGAGCAGTGACTATATTTACACGCACACACACAGAGCAGTGACTTTGTTTACACACACACACACACACACAGCAGTGACTATGTTTTCACTCACACACACACAGAGCAGTGACTCTGTTTACACACACACACACACACAGCAGTGACTATGTTACACACACACACACACAGCAGTGACTTTGTTTACACACACACACACACAGAGCAGTGACTATGTTTACACACACACACACAGAGCAGTGACTTTGTTTACACACACACACACACACACAGCAGTGACTATGTTTACACACATACACACAGAGCAGTGACTCTGTTTACACACACACACACACACAGAGCAGCGACTATATTTACACACACACCCAGAGCAGTGACTTTGTTTACACACACACACACACACAGCAGTGACTATGTTTACACACACACACACACAGAGCAGTGACTCTGTTTACACACACACACACACACACACACACACAGCAGTGACTATGTTACACACACACACACACAGCAGTGACTTTGTTTACACACACACACACACAGCAGTGACTTTGTTTGCACACACACACAGCAGTGACTATGTTTAGACACACAGAGCAGTGACTATGTTTACACACACACACACAGCAGTGACTATGTTACACAGACACACACAGCAGTGACAATGTTTACACACACACAGAGCAGTGACTATGTTACACACACACACACAGCAGTGACTATGTTTACACACACACACACACACACAGAGCAGTGACTATGTTTACACACACACACACACAGCAGTGACTATGTTACACACACAAACACACAGAGCAGTGATTATGTTTACACACACACACACACACAGCAGTGACTATGATTACACACACACACAGAGCAGTGACTATGTTTACACACACACACACAGCAGTGACTATGTTTACACCCACACACACACAGCAGTGACTATGTTTAAACACACACACACACAGAGCAGTGACTATGTTTACACACACACACACACACACAGAGCAGTGACTATGTTTACATACACACACACAGCAGTGACTATGTTTACACACACACACACACACAGCAGTGACTATGTTTACACACACACACACACACTCAGCAGTGAATTTGTTTACACACACACACTGCAGTGACTATGTTTACACACTCACACACACAGAGCAGTGACTACGTTTACACACACACACACAGCAGTGACTATGTTTACACACACACAGCAGTGACTATGTTTACACACACACACACACACACAGAGCAGTGACTGTGTTTACACACACACAGAGCAGTGACTATGTTTACAGACACACACACACAGCAGTGACGATGTTTACACACACACACACACACACAGAGCAGTGAATATGTTTACACACACACACAGCAGTGACTATGTTTACACACACACACACACAGCAGTGACAATGTTCACACACACACACAGAGCAGTGACTATGTTTACACACACACACACAGAGCAGTGACTATGTTTACACACACACACACACACAGAGCAGTGACTATGTTTACACACACAGAGCAGTGACTATGTTTACACACACACACAGCAGTGACTATGTTTACACACACACACACACACAGCAGTGACTATGTTAACACACACACACACACACAGCAGTGACTATGTTCACACACACACACACACAGAGCAGTGACTATGTTACACACACACACACAGCAGTGACTATGTTTACACACACACACACACACACAGAGCAGTGACTATGTTTACACACACACACAAAGAACAAAGAACAAAGAAATGTACAGCACAGGAACAGGCCCTTCGGCCCTCCAAGCCCGTGCCGACCATACTGCCCGACTAAACTACAATCTTCTACACTTCCTGGGTCCGTATCCTTCTATTCCCATCCTATTCATATATTTGTCAAGATGCCCCTGAAATGTCCCTATCGTCCCTGCCTCCACTACCTCCTCCGGTAGTGAGTTCCAGGCACCCACTACCCTCTGCGTAAAAAACTTGCCTCGTACATCTACTCTAAACTTTGCCCCTCTCACCTTAAACCTATGCCCCCTAGTAATTGACCCCTCTACCCTGGGGAAAAGCCTCTGACTATCCACTCTGTCTATGCCCCTCATAATTTTGTATACCTCTATCAGGTCGCCCCTCAACCTCCTTCGTTCCAGTGAGAACAAACCGAGTTTATTCAATCGCTCCTCATAGCTTATGCCCTCCATACCAGGCAACATTCTGGTAAATCTCTTCTGCACCCTCTCTAAAGCCTCCACATCCTTCTGGTAGTGTGGCGACCAGAATTGAACACTATACTCCAAGTGTGGCCTAACTAAGGTTCTATACAGCTGCAACATGACTTGCCAATTCTTATACTCAATGCCCCGGCCAATGAAGGCAAGCATGCCGTATGCCTTCTTGACTACCTTCTCCACCTGTGTAGCCCCTTTTTTGCCCTCCCCCTTCAGGATTCCCTCTACCCGTTCGGAGACATCCTGGACCCTGGCACCAGGGAGGCAACATACCATCCTGGAGTCTCTTTCACGTCCACAGAAGCGCCTATCTGTTCCCCTGACTATAGAGTCCCCTATAACTATTACTCTTCTGCGCTTTGACCCTCCCTTCTGAACATCAGAGCCAGCCGTGGTGCCACTGCTCTGGCTGCTGCTGTTTTCCCCTGATAGGCTATCCCCCCCGACAGTATCCAAAGGGGTATACCTGTTCGAGAGGGGGACAACCACAGGGGATTCCTGCACTGACTGCCTGCCCTTTCTGGTGGTCACCCATTTCTCTGCCTGCACCTTGGGTGTGACCACACTTACATAACTGCGATCTATGACGCTTTCCGCCACCTGCATGCTCCTAAGTGCATCCAATTGCTGCTCCAACCGAACCATGCGGTCTGTGAGGAGCTGCAGTTGGGTGCACTTTCTGCAGATGAAGCCATCCAGGACGCTGGAAGCCTCCCGGACCTGCCACATCTCACAGTCAGAGCACAGCAGTGACTATGTTACACACACAAACACACAGAGCAGTGATTATGTTTACACACACACACACACACAGCAGCGACTATGATTACACACACACACAGAGCAGTGACTATGTTTACACACACACACACAGCAGTGACTATGTTTACACCCACACACACAGCAGTGACTATGTTTAAACACACACACACACAGAGCAGTGACTATGTTTACACACACACACACACACACACACAGAGCAGTGACTATGTTTACATACACACACACACAGCAGTGACTATGTTTACACACACACACACACACACAGCAGTGACTATGTTTACACACACACACACACACACAGCAGTGAATTTGTTTACACACACACACTGCAGTGACTATGTTTACACACTCACACACACAGAGCAGTGACTACGTTTACACACACACACACAGCAGTGACTATGTTTACACACACACAGCAGTGACTATGTTTACACACACACACACACACACAGAGCAGTGACTGTGTTTACACACACACAGAGCAGTGACTATGTTTACAGACACACACACACAGCAGTGACGATGTTTACACACACACACACACACAGAGCAGTGAATATGTTTACACACACACACAGCAGTGACTATGTTTACACACACACACACACAGCAGTGACTATGTTCACACACACACACAGAGCAGTGACTATGTTTACACACACACACACAGAGCAGTGACTATGTTTACACACACACACACACACAGAGCAGTGACTATGTTTACACACACAGAGCAGTGACTATGTTTACACACACACACAGCAGTGACTATGTTTACACACACACACACACACAGCAGTGACTATGTTAACACACACACACACACACAGCAGTGACTATGTTCACACACACACACACACAGAGCAGTGACTATGTTTACACACACGCACACAGCAGTGACTATGTTTACACACAAACAGACACAGCAGTGACTATGTTTACAGACACACACACACAACAGTGACTATGTTTAGACACTCAGAGCAGTGACTATGTTTACACACACACACACAGCAGTGACTATGTTACACAGACACACACAGCAGTGACAATGTTTACACACACACAGAGCAGTGACTATGTTACACACACACACACAGCAGTGATTATGTTTACACACACACACACACACAGAGCAGTGACTATGTTTACACACACACACACACAGCAGTGACTATGTTACACACACACACACAGCAGTGATTATGTTTACACACACACACACACACAGAGCAGTGACTATGTTTACACACACACACACACAGCAGTGACTATGTTACACACACAAACACACAGAGCAGTTATTATGTTTACACACACACACACACACAGCAGTGACTATGATTACACACACACACAGAGCAGTGACTATGTTTACACACACACACACAGCAGTGACTATGTTTACACCCACACACACACAGCAGTGACTATGTTTACACACACACACACACAGAGCAGTGACTATGTTTACACACACACACACACACACACAGAGCAGTGACTATGTTTACATACACACACACACAGCAGTGACTATGTTTACACACACACACACACACACAGCAGTGACTATGTTTACACACACACACACAGCAGTGAATTTGTTTACACACACACACTGCAGTGACTATGTTTACACACTCACACACACAGAGCAGTGACTACGTTTACACACACACACACAGCAGTGACTATGTTTACACACACACAGCAGTGACTACGTTTACACACACACACACACACACACACACAGAGCAGTGACTATGTTTACACACACACAGAGCAGTGACTATGTTTACAGACACACACACACAGCAGTGACAATGTTTACACACACACACACACACAGAGCAGTGAATATGTTTACACACACACACAGCAGTGACTATGTTTACACACACACACAGAGCAGTGACTATGTTTACACACACACACACAGAGCAGTGACTATGTTTACACACACACACACAGAGCAGTGACTATGTTTACACACACAGAGCAGTGACTATGTTTACACACACACACAGCAGTGACTATGTTTACACACACACACACACACAGCAGTGACTATGTTAACACACACACACACACACAGCAGTGACTATGTTCACACACACACACACACAGAGCAGTGACTATGTTTACACACACGCACACAGCAGTGACTATGTTTACACACAAACAGACACAGCAGTGACTATGTTTACAGACACACACACACAACAGTGACTATGTTTACACACACACACACACACAGAGCAGTGACTATGTTACACACACACACAGAGCAGTGACTATGTTTACAGACTCACACACACAGCAGTGACTATGTTTACACACACACACACACACAGAGCAGTGACTATGTTTACGCACACGCACACACAGAGCAGTGACTATGTTTACACACACACACAGAGCAGTGACTCTGTTTACACACACACAGCAGTGATTATGTTTACACACACACACACAGCAGTGACTATGTTTACACACACACACACACACAGAGCAGTGACTATGTTTACACACACACAGCAGTGACTATGTTACACACACAAACACACAGAGCAGTGATTATGTTTACACACACACACACACACAGAGCTGTGACTATGTTTACACACACACACAGCAGTGACTATGTTTACATACACAGACACACAGCAGTGACTATGTTTACACACACACACACACACACAGCAGTGACTATGTTTACACACATACACACACACAGCAGTGAATTTGTTTACACACACACACACAGCAGTGACTATATTTACACACTCACACACGCAGAGCAGTGACTACGTTTACACACACACACACACAGCAGTGACTATGTTTACACACACAAAGCAGTGACTATGTTTACACACACACACACACAGAGCAGTGACTATGTTTACACACACACAGAGCAGTGACTATGTTTACAGACACACACACACAGCAGTGACTATGTTTACACACACACACACACACAGCAGTGACTATGTTTACACACACACACACACACAGAGCAGTGAATAAGTTTACACACACACACAGCAGTGACTATGTTTACACACACACACACACACAGCAGTGACTATGTTCACACACACACACACAGCAGTGACTATGTTTACACACACACACACAGCAGTGACTATGTTCACACACACACACAGAGCAGTGACTATGTTTACACACACACACAGAGCAGTGACTATGTTTACACACACACACAGCAGTGACTATGTTTACACACACACACACACACAGCAGTGACTATGTTAACACACACACACACACAGCAGTGACTATGTTCACACACACACACACACACAGAGCAGTGACTATGTTTACACACACGCACACAGCAGTGACTATGTTTACACACACACAGACACAGCAGTGACTATGTTTACACACACAAACAGTGACTATGTTTACACACACACACACACAGAGCAGTGACTATGTTACACACACACACAGAGCAGTGACTATGTTTACAGACTCACACACACAGCAGTGACTATGTTTACACACACACACACACAGAGCAGTGACTATGTTTACGCACACGCACACACAGAGCAGTGACTATGTTTACACACACACACAGAGCAGTGACTCGGTTTACACACACACAGCAGTGACTATGTTTACACACACAAACGGAGCAGTGTCTATGTTACACACACACACACAGCAGTGACTATGTTTACACACACACACACACACAGAGCAGTGACTATGTTTACACACACACACACACAGCAGTGACTATGTTACACACACAAACACACAGAGCAGTGATTATGTTTACACACACACACACACAGAGCTGTGACTATGTTTACACACACACACAGCAGTGACTATGTTTACACCCACACACACACACAGCAGTGACTATGTTTACACACACACACACACAGCAGTGACTATGTTTACACACACACACACACACACAGAGCAGTGACTATGTTTACATACACAGACACACAGCAGTGACTATGTTTACACACACACAGCAGTGACTATGTTTACACACACACACACACACACAGCAGTGAATTTGTTTACATACACACACACAGCAGTGACGATATTTACACACTCACACACACAGAGCAGTGACTACGTTTACACACACACACACACAGCAGTGACTATGTTTACACACACACAGCAGTGACTATGTTTACACACACACACACACACAGAGCAGTGACTATGTTTATACACACACAGAGCAGTGACTATGTTTACAGACACACACACACAGCAGTGACTATGTTTACACACACACACACACACACACAGCAGTGACTATGTTTACACACACACACACACAGAGCAGTGAATATGTTTACACACACACACAGCAGTGACTATGTTTACACACACACACACACACAGCAGTGACTATGTTCACACACACACACACAGCAGTGACTATGTTTACACACACACACACACACAGCAGTGACTATGTTCACACACACACACAGAGCAGTGACTATGTTTACACACACACACACACACACAGAGCAGTGACTATGTTTACACACACACACACACACAGAGCAGTGACTATGTTTACACACACAGAGCAGTGGCTATGTTTACACACACACACAGCAGTGACTATGTTTACACACACACACACACACAGCAGTGACTATGTTAACACACACACACACAGCAGTGACTATGTTCACACACACACACACACAGAGCAGTGACTATGTTTACACACACGCACACAGCAGTGACTATGTTTACACACACACAGACACAGCAGTGACTATGTTTACAGACACACACAAACAGTGACTATGTTTACACACACACACACACACAGAGCAGTGACTATGTTACACACACACAGAGCAGTGACTATGTTTACAGACTCACACACACAGCAGTGACTATGTTTACACACACACACACACAGAGCAGTGACTATGTTTACGCACACGCACACACAGAGCAGTGACTATGTTTACACACACACACAGAGCAGTGACTCGGTTTACACACACACAGCAGTGACTATGTTTACACACACAAACGGAGCAGTGTCGATGTTACACACACACACACAGCAGTGACTATGTTTACACACACACACACAGAGCAGTGACTATGTTTACACACACACACACACAGCAGTGACTATGTTACACACACAAACACACAGAGCAGTGATTATGTTTACACACACACACACACAGAGCTGTGACTATGTTTACACACACACACAGCAGTGACTATGTTTACACCCACACGCACACACAGCAGTGACTATGTTTACACACACACACACACACAGCAGTGACTATGTTTACACACACACACACACAGAGCAGTGACTATGTTTACATACACAGACACACAGCAGTGACTATGTTTACACACACACAGCAGTGACTATGTTTACACACACACACACACACACAGCAGTGAATTTGTTTACACACACACACACAGCAGTGACGATATTTACACACTCACACACACAGAGCAGTGACTACGTTTACACACACACACACACAGCAGTGACTATGTTTACACACACACAGCAGTGACTATGTTTACACACACACACACACACAGAGCAGTGACTATGTTTATACACACACAGAGCAGTGACTATGTTTACAGACACACACACACAGCAGTGACTATGTTTACACACACACACACACACACAGCAGTGACTATGTTTACACACACACACACACAGAGCAGTGAATATGTTTACACACACACACAGCAGTGACTATGTTTACACACACACACACACACAGCAGTGACTATGTTCACACACACACACAGAGCAGTGACTATGTTCACACACACACACACAGAGCAGTGACAAAGTTTACACACACACACACAGAGCAGTGACTATGTTTACACACACACACAGAGCAGTGACTATGTTTACACACACACACAGCAGTGACTATGTTTACACACACAAACACACAGCAGTGACTATGTTTACACACACATACACACACACACACAGAGCAGTGACTATGTTTACACACACACTCACACAGAGCAGTGACGATGTTTACACACACACACACAGAGCAGTGACTATGTTTACACACACACACAGAGCAGTGACTATGTTTACACACACACACAGCAGTGACTATGTTTGCACACACACACACAGCAGTGACTATGTTTACACACACACAGCAGTGACTATGTTTACACACACACAGAGCAGTGACTATGTTTACACACACACACACAGAGCAGTGACTATATTTACACACACACACACAGAGCAGTGACTTTGTTTACACACACACACACACACACACACAGCAGTGACTATGTTTACACACACACACACACAGAGCAGTGACTATGTTTACACACACACACAGAGCAGTGACTCTGTTTACACACACACACACACACACACACAGCAGTGACTATGTTACACACACACACAGCAGTGACTTTGTTTACACACACACACACACAGAGCAGTGACTATGTTTACACACACACACACACACACAGCAGTGACTTTGTTTACACACACACACACACAGAGCAGTGACTATGTTTACACACACACACACAGAGCAGTGACTATGTTTATACACACACACACAGAGCAGTGACTATGTTTACACACACACACACACACACACAGCAGTGACTATGTTTACACACACACACACACAGCAGTGACTATGTTTACTTACACACACACACAGCAGTGACTATGTTTACACACACACACACACACAGCAGTGACTATGTTTACACACACACACACACAGCAGTGACGATGTTTACTTACACACACACACAGCAGTGACTATGTTTACACACACACATACAGCAGTGACGATGTTTACTTACACACACACACAGCAGTGACTATGTTTACTTACACACACACACAGCAGTGACTATGTTTACACACACACACACACAGCAGTGACTATGTTTACACACACACACACACAGCAGTGACTATGTTTACTTACACACACACACAGCAGTGGCTATGTTTACACACACACACACAGCAGTGACTATGTTTACACACACACACACAGCAGTGACTATGTTTACTTACACACAAACACAGCAGTGACTATGTTTACACACACACACACACACAGCAGTGACTATGTTTACACACACACACACAGAGCAGTGACTATGTTTACACACACACACACACACAGCAGTGACTATGTTTACACACACACACACACAGCAGTGACTATGTTTACACACACACACACACAGCAGTGACTATGTTTACTTACACACAAACACAGCAGTGACTATGTTTACACACACACACACACACAGCAGTGACTATGTTTACACACACACACACAGAGCAGTGACTATGTTTACACACACACACACACACACAGCAGTGACTATGTTACACAGACACACACAGCAGTGACTATGTTTACACACACACACACAGCAGTGACTATGTTTACACACACACACACACACAGCAGTGACTATGTTTACTTACACACAAACACAGCAGTGACTATGTTTACACACACACACACACACAGCAGTGACTATGTTTACACACACACACACACAAAGCAGTGACTATGTTTACACACACACACACAGAGCAGTGACTATGTTTACACACACACACACACACAGCAGTGACTACGTTTACACACACACACACACAGCAGTGACTATGTTTACACACACACAGCAGTGACTATGTTTACACACACACACACACACAGAGCAGTGACTATGTTTACACACACACAGAGCAGTGACTATGTTTACAGACACACACACACAGCAGTGATGATGTTTACACACACACACACACACACACAGCAGTGACTATGTTTACACACACAAACACACACAGAGCAGTGAATATGTTTGCACACACACACACAGCAGTGACTATGTTTACACACACACACACACAGCAGTGACTATGTTCACACACACACACAGAGCAGTGACTATGTTTACACACACACACACACAGAGCAGTGACTATGTTTACACACACACACACACACAGAGCAGTGACTATGTTTACACACACAGAGCAGTGACTATGTTTACACACACACACAGCAGTGACTATGTTTACACACACACAGACACAGCAGTGACTATGTTTACAGACACACAGACACAACAGTGACTATGTTTACACACACACACACACACAGAGCAGTGACTATGTTACACACACACACAGAGCAGTGACTATGTTTACAGACTCACACACACAGCAGTGACTATGTTTACACACACACACACACAGAGCAGTGACTATGTTTACGCACACGCACACACAGAGCAGTGACTATGTTTACACACACACACAGAGCAGTGACTCTGTTTACACACACACAGCAGTGACTATGTTTACACACACAAACAGAGTAGTGTCTATGTTACACACACACACAGCAGTGACTACGTTTACACACACACACACACACACAGCAGTGACTATGTTTACACACACACACACACAGCAGTGACTATGTTACACACACAAACACACAGAGCAGTGATTATGTTTACACACACACAGCGCAGTGACTATGTTTACACACACACACAGCAGTGACTATGTTTACACCCACACACACACACAGCAGTGACTATGTTTACACACACACACACACACACAGCAGTGACTATGTTTACACACACACACACACAGAGCAGTGACTATGTTTACATACACAGATACACAGCAGTGACTATGTTTACACACACAGCAGTGACTATTTTTACACACACACACACACACACAGCAGTGAATTTGTTTACACACACACACACAGCAGTGACTATATTTACACACTCACACACACAGAGCAGTGACTACGTTTACACACACACACACACACAGCAGTGACTATGTTTACACACACACAGCAGTGACTATGTTTACACACACACACACACAGAGCAGTGACTATGTTTACACACACACAGAGCAGTGACTATGTTTACAGACACACACACACAGCAGTGACTATGTTTACACACACACACACACACAGAGCAGTGACTATGTTTACACACACACACACACACACAAAGCAGTGAATATGTTTACACACACACACAGCAGTGACTATGTTTACACACACACACACACAGCAGTGACTATGTTCACACACACACACAGAGCAGTGACTATGTTTACAGACACACACACACAGCAGTGACTATGTTTACACACACACACACACAGCAGTGACTATGTTCACACACACACACAGAGCAGTGACTATGTTTACAGACACACACACACAGCAGTGACTATGTTTACACACACACACACACACAGAGCAGTGACTATGTTTACACACACACACACACACACAAAGCAGTGAATATGTTTACACACACACAGAGCAGTGACTATGTTTACACACACACACAGCAGTGACTATGTTTACACACACACACACACAGCAGTGACAATGTTAACACACACACACACACAGCAGTGACTATGTTCACACACACACACACACACACAGAGCAGTGACTATGTTTACACACACGCACACAGCAGTGACTATGTTTACACACACACAGACACAGCAGTGACTATGTTTACACACACACACACACACAGCAGTGACTATGTTTACACACACACACACAGAGCAGTGACTATGTTTACACACACACACACACACACAGCAGTGACTATGTTACACAGACACACACAGCAGTGACTATGTTTACACACACACACACAGCAGTGACTATGTTTACACACACACACACACACAGCAGTGACTATGTTTACTTACACACAAACACAGCAGTGACTATGTTTACACACACACACACACACAGCAGTGACTATGTTTACACACACACACACACAAAGCAGTGACTATGTTTACACACACACACACAGAGCAGTGACTATGTTTACACACACACACACACACAGCAGTGACTACGTTTACACACACACACACACAGCAGTGACTATGTTTACACACACACAGCAGTGACTATGTTTACACACACACACACACACAGAGCAGTGACTATGTTTACACACACACAGAGCAGTGACTATGTTTACAGACACACACACACAGCAGTGATGATGTTTACACACACACACACACACACACAGCAGTGACTATGTTTACACACACAAACACACACAGAGCAGTGAATATGTTTGCACACACACACACAGCAGTGACTATGTTTACACACACACACACACAGCAGTGACTATGTTCACACACACACACAGAGCAGTGACTATGTTTACACACACACACACACAGAGCAGTGACTATGTTTACACACACACACACACACAGAGCAGTGACTATGTTTACACACACAGAGCAGTGACTATGTTTACACACACACACAGCAGTGACTATGTTTACACACACACAGACACAGCAGTGACTATGTTTACAGACACACAGACACAACAGTGACTATGTTTACACACACACACACACACAGAGCAGTGACTATGTTACACACACACACAGAGCAGTGACTATGTTTACAGACTCACACACACAGCAGTGACTATGTTTACACACACACACACACAGAGCAGTGACTATGTTTACGCACACGCACACACAGAGCAGTGACTATGTTTACACACACACACAGAGCAGTGACTCTGTTTACACACACACAGCAGTGACTATGTTTACACACACAAACAGAGTAGTGTCTATGTTACACACACACACAGCAGTGACTACGTTTACACACACACACACACACACAGCAGTGACTATGTTTACACACACACACACACAGCAGTGACTATGTTACACACACAAACACACAGAGCAGTGATTATGTTTACACACACACAGCGCAGTGACTATGTTTACACACACACACAGCAGTGACTATGTTTACACCCACACACACACACAGCAGTGACTATGTTTACACACACACACACACACACAGCAGTGACTATGTTTACACACACACACACACAGAGCAGTGACTATGTTTACATACACAGATACACAGCAGTGACTATGTTTACACACACAGCAGTGACTATTTTTACACACACACACACACACACAGCAGTGAATTTGTTTACACACACACACACAGCAGTGACTATATTTACACACTCACACACACAGAGCAGTGACTACGTTTACACACACACACACACACACAGCAGTGACTATGTTTACACACACACAGCAGTGACTATGTTTACACACACACACACACACAGAGCAGTGACTATGTTTACACACACACAGAGCAGTGACTATGTTTACAGACACACACACACAGCAGTGACTATGTTTACACACACACACACACACAGAGCAGTGACTATGTTTACACACACACACACACACACAAAGCAGTGAATATGTTTACACACACACACAGCAGTGACTATGTTTACACACACACACACACAGCAGTGACTATGTTCACACACACACACAGAGCAGTGACTATGTTTACAGACACACACACACAGCAGTGACTATGTTTACACACACACACACACAGCAGTGACTATGTTCACACACACACACAGAGCAGTGACTATGTTTACAGACACACACACACAGCAGTGACTATGTTTACACACACACACACACACAGAGCAGTGACTATGTTTACACACACACACACACACACAAAGCAGTGAATATGTTTACACACACACAGAGCAGTGACTATGTTTACACACACACACAGCAGTGACTATGTTTACACACACACACACACAGCAGTGACTATGTTAACACACACACACACACAGCAGTGACTATGTTCACACACACACACACACACACAGAGCAGTGACTATGTTTACACACACGCACACAGCAGTGACTATGTTTACACACACACAGACACAGCAGTGACTATGTTTACAGACACACACACACAGAGCAGTGACTATGTTACACACACACACAGAGCAGTGACTATGTTTACAGACTCACACACACAGCAGTGACTATGTTTACACACACACACACACACAGAGCAGTGACTATGTTTACGCACACGCACACACAGAGCAGTGACTATGTTTACACACACACACAGAGCAGTGACTCTGTTTACACACACACAGCAGTGACTATGTTTACACACACACACACAGAGCAGTGACTATGTTTACACACACACACACACAGCAGTGACTATGTTACACACACAAACACACAGAGCAGTGATTATGTTTACACACACACACACACACAGAGCAGTGACTATGTTTACACACACACACAGCAGTGACTATGATTACACCCACACACACACACAGCAGTGACTATGTTTACACACACACATCACACACAGCAGTGACTATGTTTACACACACACACACACACACAGAGCAGTGACTATGTTTACATACACAGACACACAGCAGTGACTATGTTTACACACACACACACACACAGCAGTGACTATGTTTACACACACACAGCAGTGAATTTGTTTACACACACACACACAGCAGTGACTATATTTACACACTCACACACACAGAGCAGTGACTACGTTTACACACACACACACACAGCAGTGACTATGTTTACACACACACAGCAGTGACTATGTTTACACACACACACAGAGAGCAGTGACTATGTTTACACACACACAGAGCAGTGACTATGTTTACAGACACACACACACAGCAGTGACTATGTTTACACACACACACACACACAGAGCAGTGACTATGTTTACAGACACACACACACAGCAGTGACTATGTTTACACACACACACACACACAGAGCAGTGACTATGTTTACACACACACACACACACACAAAGCAGTGAATATGTTTACACACACACACAGCAGTGACTATGTTTACACACACACACACACAGCAGTGACTATGTTCACACACACACACAGAGCAGTGACTATGTTTACAGACACACACACACAGCAGTGACTATGTTTACACACACACACACACAGCAGTGACTATGTTCACACACACACACAGAGCAGTGACTATGTTTACAGACACACACACACAGCAGTGACTATGTTTACACACACACACACACACAGAGCAGTGACTATGTTTACACACACACACACACACACAAAGCAGTGAATATGTTTACACACACACAGAGCAGTGACTATGTTTACACACACACACAGCAGTGACTATGTTTACACACACACACACACAGCAGTGACTATGTTAACACACACACACACACAGCAGTGACTATGTTCACACACACACACACACACACAGAGCAGTGACTATGTTTACACACACGCACACAGCAGTGACTATGTTTACACACACACAGACACAGCAGTGACTATGTTTACAGACACACACACACAGAGCAGTGACTATGTTACACACACACACAGAGCAGTGACTATGTTTACAGACTCACACACACAGCAGTGACTATGTTTACACACACACACACACACAGAGCAGTGACTATGTTTACGCACACGCACACACAGAGCAGTGACTATGTTTACACACACACACAGAGCAGTGACTCTGTTTACACACACACAGCAGTGACTATGTTTACACACACACACACAGAGCAGTGACTATGTTTACACACACACACACACAGCAGTGACTATGTTACACACACAAACACACAGAGCAGTGATTATGTTTACACACACACACACACACAGAGCAGTGACTATGTTTACACACACACACAGCAGTGACTATGATTACACCCACACACACACACAGCAGTGACTATGTTTACACACACACATCACACACAGCAGTGACTATGTTTACACACACACACACACACACAGAGCAGTGACTATGTTTACATACACAGACACACAGCAGTGACTATGTTTACACACACACACACACACAGCAGTGACTATGTTTACACACACACAGCAGTGAATTTGTTTACACACACACACACAGCAGTGACTATATTTACACACTCACACACACAGAGCAGTGACTACGTTTACACACACACACACACAGCAGTGACTATGTTTACACACACACAGCAGTGACTATGTTTACACACACACACAGAGAGCAGTGACTATGTTTACACACACACAGAGCAGTGACTATGTTTACAGACACACACACACAGCAGTGACTATGTTTACACACACACACACACACAGAGCAGTGACTATGTTTACACACACACAAAGCAGTGAATATGTTTACACACACACACAGCAGTGACTATGTTTACACACACACACACACAGCAGTGACTATGTTCACACACACACACAGAGCAGTGACTATGTTTACACACACACACACACACAGAGCAGTGACTATGTTTACACACACACAAAGCAGTGAATATGTTTACACACACACACAGCAGTGACTATGTTTACACACACACACACACAGCAGTGACTATGTTCACACACACACACAGAGCAGTGACTATGTTTACACACACACACACACACAGAGCAGTGACTATGTTTACACCACACACACACAGAGCAGTGACTATGTTTACACACACACACAGCAGTGACTATGTTTACACACACACACACACACACACAGCAGTGACTATGTTAACACACACACACACAGAGCAGTGACTATGTTCACACACACACACAGAGCAGTGACTCTGTTTACACACACACAGCAGTGACTATGCTTACACACACAAACAGAGCAGTGTCTATGTTACACACACACACATAGCAGTGACTATGTTTACACACACACACACACACAGAGCAGTGACTATGTTTACACACACACACACACAGCAGTGACTATGTTACACACACAAACACACAGAGCAGTGATTATGTTTACACACACACAGAGCTGTGACTATGTTTACACACACACACAGCAGTGACTATGTTTACACCCACACACACACACAGCAGTGACTATGTTTACACACACACACAGCAGTGACTATGTTTACACACACACACACACACACACAGAGCAGTGACTATGTTTACATACACAGACACACAGCAGTGACTATGTTTACACACACACACACACACAGCAGTGACTATGTTTACACACACACACACACACAGCAGTGAATTTGTTTACACACACACACAGCAGTGACTATATTTACACACTCACACACACAGAGCAGTGACTACGTTTACACACACACACACACAGCAGTGACTATGTTTACACACACACAGCAGTGACTATGTTTACACACACACACACACACACAGAGCAGTGACTATGTTTACACACACACAGAGCAGTGACTATGTTTACAGACACACACACTCAGCAGTGACTATGTTTACACACACACACACACACAGCAGTGACTATGTTTACACACACACACACACAGAGCAGTGAATATGTTTACACACACACACAGCAGTGACTATGTTTACACACACACACACAGCAGTGACTATGTTCACACACACACACACAGCAGTGACTATGTTTACACACACACACACACAGCAGTGACTATGTTCACACACACACACAGAGCAGTGACTATGTTTACACACACACACACACACAGAGCAGTGACTATGTTTACACACACAGAGCAGTGACTATGTTTACACACACACAGAGCAGTGACTATGTTTACACACACACACACACACACAGCAGTGACTATGTTAACACACACACACACAGCAGTGACTATGTTCACACACACACACACACACAGAGCAGTGACTATGTTTACACACACGCACACAGCAGTGACTATGTTTACACACACACAGACACAGCAGTGACTATGTTTACAGACACACACACACAACAGTGACTATGTTTACACACACACACACACACAGAGCAGTGACTATGTTACACACACACACAGAGCAGTGACTATGTTTACAGACTCACACACACAGCAGTGACTATGTTTACACACACACACACAGAGCAGTGACTATGTTTACGCACACGCACACACAGAGCAGTGACTATGTTTACACACACACACAGAGCAGTGACTCTGTTTACACACACACAGCAGTGACTATGTTTACACACACACACACACACACACACAGCAGTGACTATGTTAACACACACACACACAGAGCAGTGACTATGTTCACACACACACACAGAGCAGTGACTCTGTTTACACACACACAGCAGTGACTATGTTTACACACACAAACAGAGCAGTGTCAATGTTACACACACACACACAGCAGTGACTATGTTTACACACACACACACACACAGAGCAGTGACTATGTTTACACACACACACACACAGCAGTGACTATGTTACACACACAAACACACAGAGCAGTGATTATGTTTACACACACACACACACACACAGAGCTGTGACTATGTTTACACACACACACAGCAGTGACTATGTTTACACCCACACACACACACAGCAGTGACTATGTTTACACACACACACAGCAGTGACTATGTTTACACACACACACACACACAGAGCAGTGACTATGTTTACATACACAGACACACAGCAGTGACTATGTTTACACACACACACACACACAGCAGTGACTATGTTTACACACACACACACAGCAGTGAATTTGTTTACACACCCACACACAGCAGTGACTATATTTACACACTCACACACACAGAGCAGTGACTACGTTTACACACACACACACACAGCAGTGACTATGTTTACACACACACAGCAGTGACTATGTTTACACACACACACACACACAGAGCAGTGACTATGTTTACACACACACAGAGCAGTGACTATGTTTACAGACACACACACACAGCAGTGACTATGTTTACACACACACACACACAGCAGTGACTATGTTTACACACACACACACACACAGAGCAGTGAATATGTTTACACACACACACAGCAGTGACTATGTTTACACACACAGCAGTGACTATGTTCACACACACACACACAGCAGTGACTATGTTTACACACACACACACACAGCAGTGACTATGTTCACACACACACACAGAGCAGTGACTATGTTTACACACACACACACACACACACACAGAGCAGTGACTATGTTTACACACACACACACACACACACAGAGCAGTGACTATGTTTACACACACAGAGCAGTGACTATGTTTACACACACACACAGCAGTGACTATGTTTACACACACACACACACAGCAGTGACTATGTTAACACACACACACACAGCAGTGACTATGTTCACACACACACACACACACAGAGCAGTGACTATGTTTACACACACACACACACAGAGCAGTGACTATGTTACACACACACACAGAGCAGTGACTATGTTTACAGACTCACACACACAGCAGTGACTATGTTTACACACACACACACACAGAGCAGTGACTATGTTTACGCACACGCACACACAGAGCAGTGACTATGTTTACACACACACACAGAGCAGTGACTCTGTTTACACACACACAGCAGTGACTATGTTTACACACACAAACGGAGCAGTGTCTATGTTACACACACACACACAGCAGTGACTATGTTTACACACACACACACACACAGAGCAGTGACTATGTTTACACACACACACACACAGCAGTGACTATGTTACACACACAAACACACAGAGCAGTGATTATGTTTACACACACACACACACAGAGCTGTGACTATGTTTACACACACACACAGCAGTGACTATGTTTACACCCACACACACACACAGCAGTGACTATGTTGACACACACACACACACAGCAGTGACTATGTTTACACACACACACACACACACACAGAGCAGTGACTATGTTTACATACACAGACACACAGCAGTGACTATGTTTACACACACACACACACACACACAGCAGTGACTATGTTTACACACACACATACACACACAGCAGTGAATTTGTTTACACACACACACACAGCAGTGACGATATTTACACACTCACACACACAGAGCAGTGACTACGTTTACACACACACACACACACAGCAGTGACTATGTTTACACACACACAGCAGTGACTATGTTTACAGACACACACACACAGCAGTGACTATGTTTACACACACACACACACACAGCAGTGACTATGTTTACACACACACACACACAGAGCAGTGAATATGTTTACACACACACACAGCAGTGACTATGTTTACACACACAAACACACAGCAGTGACTATGTTCACACACACACACAGAGCAGTGACTATGTTTACACACACACACACACACAGAGCAGTGACTATGTTTACACACACACACACACAGAGCAGTGACTATGTTTACACACACACACAGAGCAGTGACTATGTTTACACACACACACAGCAGTGACTATGTTTACACACACAAACACACAGCAGTGACTATGTTTACACACACACACACACACACACACACAGAGCAGTGACTATGTTTACACACACACACACACACAGAGCAGTGACTATGTTTACACACACACACACAGAGCAGTGACTATGTTTACACACACACACACACACACAGCAGTGACTATGTTTACACACACACAGAGCAGTGACTATGTTTACACACACACACACAGAGCAGTGACTATGTTTGCACACACACACAGCAGTGACTATGTTTGCACACACACACACAGCAGTGACTATGTTTACACACACACACAGAGCAGTGACTATGTTTACACACACACACAGCAGTGACTATGTTTACACACACAAACACACAGCAGTGACTATGTTTACACACACACACACACACACACACACAGAGCAGTGACTATGTTTACACACACACACACACACAGAGCAGTGACTATGTTTACATACACAGACACACAGCAGTGACTATGTTTACACACACACACACACACAGCAGTGACTATGTTTACACACACACAGCAGTGAATTTGTTTACACACACACACACAGCAGTGACTATATTTACACACTCACACACACAGAGCAGTGACTACGTTTACACACACACACACACAGCAGTGACTATGTTTACACACACACAGCAGTGACTATGTTTACACACACACACAGAGAGCAGTGACTATGTTTACACACACACAGAGCAGTGACTATGTTTACAGACACACACACACAGCAGTGACTATGTTTACACACACACACACACACAGAGCAGTGACTATGTTTACACACACACAAAGCAGTGAATATGTTTACACACACACACAGCAGTGACTATGTTTACACACACACACACACAGCAGTGACTATGTTCACACACACACACAGAGCAGTGACTATGTTTACACACACACACACACACAGAGCAGTGACTATGTTTACACACACACAAAGCAGTGAATATGTTTACACACACACACAGCAGTGACTATGTTTACACACACACACACACAGCAGTGACTATGTTCACACACACACACAGAGCAGTGACTATGTTTACACACACACACACACACAGAGCAGTGACTATGTTTACACCACACACACACAGAGCAGTGACTATGTTTACACACACACACAGCAGTGACTATGTTTACACACACACACACACACACACAGCAGTGACTATGTTAACACACACACACACAGAGCAGTGACTATGTTCACACACACACACAGAGCAGTGACTCTGTTTACACACACACAGCAGTGACTATGCTTACACACACAAACAGAGCAGTGTCTATGTTACACACACACACATAGCAGTGACTATGTTTACACACACACACACACACAGAGCAGTGACTATGTTTACACACACACACACACAGCAGTGACTATGTTACACACACAAACACACAGAGCAGTGATTATGTTTACACACACACAGAGCTGTGACTATGTTTACACACACACACAGCAGTGACTATGTTTACACCCACACACACACACAGCAGTGACTATGTTTACACACACACACAGCAGTGACTATGTTTACACACACACACACACACACACAGAGCAGTGACTATGTTTACATACACAGACACACAGCAGTGACTATGTTTACACACACACACACACACAGCAGTGACTATGTTTACACACACACACACACACAGCAGTGAATTTGTTTACACACACACACAGCAGTGACTATATTTACACACTCACACACACAGAGCAGTGACTACGTTTACACACACACACACACAGCAGTGACTATGTTTACACACACACAGCAGTGACTATGTTTACACACACACACACACACACAGAGCAGTGACTATGTTTACACACACACAGAGCAGTGACTATGTTTACAGACACACACACTCAGCAGTGACTATGTTTACACACACACACACACACAGCAGTGACTATGTTTACACACACACACACAGAGCAGTGAATATGTTTACACACACACACAGCAGTGACTATGTTTACACACACACACACAGCAGTGACTATGTTCACACACACACACACAGCAGTGACTATGTTTACACACACACACACACAGCAGTGACTATGTTCACACACACACACAGAGCAGTGACTATGTTTACACACACACACACACACAGAGCAGTGACTATGTTTACACACACAGAGCAGTGACTATGTTTACACACACACAGAGCAGTGACTATGTTTACACACACACACACACACACAGCAGTGACTATGTTAACACACACACACACAGCAGTGACTATGTTCACACACACACACACACACAGAGCAGTGACTATGTTTACACACACGCACACAGCAGTGACTATGTTTACACACACACAGACACAGCAGTGACTATGTTTACAGACACACACACACAACAGTGACTATGTTTACACACACACACACACACAGAGCAGTGACTATGTTACACACACACACAGAGCAGTGACTATGTTTACAGACTCACACACACAGCAGTGACTATGTTTACACACACACACACAGAGCAGTGACTATGTTTACGCACACGCACACACAGAGCAGTGACTATGTTTACACACACACACAGAGCAGTGACTCTGTTTACACACACACAGCAGTGACTATGTTTACACACACACACACACACACACACAGCAGTGACTATGTTAACACACACACACACAGAGCAGTGACTATGTTCACACACACACACAGAGCAGTGACTCTGTTTACACACACACAGCAGTGACTATGTTTACACACACAAACAGAGCAGTGTCAATGTTACACACACACACACAGCAGTGACTATGTTTACACACACACACACACACAGAGCAGTGACTATGTTTACACACACACACACACAGCAGTGACTATGTTACACACACAAACACACAGAGCAGTGATTATGTTTACACACACACACACACACACAGAGCTGTGACTATGTTTACACACACACACAGCAGTGACTATGTTTACACCCACACACACACACAGCAGTGACTATGTTTACACACACACACAGCAGTGACTATGTTTACACACACACACACACACAGAGCAGTGACTATGTTTACATACACAGACACACAGCAGTGACTATGTTTACACACACACACACACACAGCAGTGACTATGTTTACACACACACACACAGCAGTGAATTTGTTTACACACCCACACACAGCAGTGACTATATTTACACACTCACACACACAGAGCAGTGACTACGTTTACACACACACACACACAGCAGTGACTATGTTTACACACACACAGCAGTGACTATGTTTACACACACACACACACACAGAGCAGTGACTATGTTTACACACACACAGAGCAGTGACTATGTTTACAGACACACACACACAGCAGTGACTATGTTTACACACACACACACACAGCAGTGACTATGTTTACACACACACACACACACAGAGCAGTGAATATGTTTACACACACACACAGCAGTGACTATGTTTACACACACAGCAGTGACTATGTTCACACACACACACACAGCAGTGACTATGTTTACACACACACACACACAGCAGTGACTATGTTCACACACACACACAGAGCAGTGACTATGTTTACACACACACACACACACACACACAGAGCAGTGACTATGTTTACACACACACACACACACACACAGAGCAGTGACTATGTTTACACACACAGAGCAGTGACTATGTTTACACACACACACAGCAGTGACTATGTTTACACACACACACACACAGCAGTGACTATGTTAACACACACACACACAGCAGTGACTATGTTCACACACACACACACACACAGAGCAGTGACTATGTTTACACACACACACACACAGAGCAGTGACTATGTTACACACACACACAGAGCAGTGACTATGTTTACAGACTCACACACACAGCAGTGACTATGTTTACACACACACACACACAGAGCAGTGACTATGTTTACGCACACGCACACACAGAGCAGTGACTATGTTTACACACACACACAGAGCAGTGACTCTGTTTACACACACACAGCAGTGACTATGTTTACACACACAAACGGAGCAGTGTCTATGTTACACACACACACACAGCAGTGACTATGTTTACACACACACACACACACAGAGCAGTGACTATGTTTACACACACACACACACAGCAGTGACTATGTTACACACACAAACACACAGAGCAGTGATTATGTTTACACACACACACACACAGAGCTGTGACTATGTTTACACACACACACAGCAGTGACTATGTTTACACCCACACACACACACAGCAGTGACTATGTTGACACACACACACACACAGCAGTGACTATGTTTACACACACACACACACACACACAGAGCAGTGACTATGTTTACATACACAGACACACAGCAGTGACTATGTTTACACACACACACACACACACACAGCAGTGACTATGTTTACACACACACATACACACACAGCAGTGAATTTGTTTACACACACACACACAGCAGTGACGATATTTACACACTCACACACACAGAGCAGTGACTACGTTTACACACACACACACACACAGCAGTGACTATGTTTACACACACACAGCAGTGACTATGTTTACAGACACACACACACAGCAGTGACTATGTTTACACACACACACACACACACAGCAGTGACTATGTTTACACACACACACACACAGAGCAGTGAATATGTTTACACACACACACAGCAGTGACTATGTTTACACACACAAACACACAGCAGTGACTATGTTCACACACACACACAGAGCAGTGACTATGTTTACACACACACACACACACAGAGCAGTGACTATGTTTACACACACACACACACAGAGCAGTGACTATGTTTACACACACACACAGAGCAGTGACTATGTTTACACACACACACAGCAGTGACTATGTTTACACACACAAACACACAGCAGTGACTATGTTTACACACACACACACACACACACACACAGAGCAGTGACTATGTTTACACACACACACACACACAGAGCAGTGACTATGTTTACACACACACACACAGAGCAGTGACTATGTTTACACACACACACACACACACAGCAGTGACTATGTTTACACACACACAGAGCAGTGACTATGTTTACACACACACACACAGAGCAGTGACTATGTTTGCACACACACACAGCAGTGACTATGTTTGCACACACACACACACAGCAGTGACTATGTTTACACACACACAGCAGTGACTATGTTTACACACACACACACACAGAGCAGTGACTATGTTTACACACACACACACACAGAGCAGTGACTATATTTACACACACACACACAGAGCAGTGAATTTGTTTACACACACACAGCAGTGACTATGTTTACACACACACACACAGAGCAGTGACTATGTTTACACACACACACAGAGCAGTGACTCTGTTTACACACACACACACACACACACACAGCAGTGACTATGTTACACACACACACACACACAGCAGTGACTTTGTTTACACACACACACACACACAGAGCAGTGACTATGTTTACACACACACACACACAGCAGTGACTTTGTTTACACACACACAGAGCAGTGACTATGTTTACACACACACACACAGAGCAGTGACTATGTTTATACACACACACACAGAGCAGTGACTATGTTTACACACACACACACACACAGCAGTGACTATGTTTACACACACACACACACAGCAGTGACTATGTTTACTTACACACACACACAGCAGTGACTATGTTTACACACACACACACACAGCAGTGAGTATGTTTACACACACACACACACAGCAGTGACTATGTTTACTTACACACACACACAGCAGTGACTATGTTTACACACACACATACAGCAGTGACGATGTTTACTTACACACACACACAGCAGTGACTATGTTTACTTACCCACACACACAGCAGTGACTATGTTTACACACACACACACACACAGCAGTGACTATGTTTACACACACACACACACAGCAGTGACTATGTTTACTTACACACACACACAGCAGTGACTATGTTTACACACACACGCAGCAGTGACTATGTTTACTTACACACAAACACAGCAGTGACTATGTTTACACACACACACACACACAGCAGTGACTATGTTTACACACACACACACAGAGCAGTGACTATGTTTACACACACACACACACACAGCAGTGACTATGTTTACACACACACACACACAGCAGTGACTATGTTTACACACACACACACACAGCAGTGACTATGTTTACTTACACACAAACACAGCAGTGACTATGTTTACACACACAGCAGTGACTATGTTTACACACACACACACAGAGCAGTGACTATGTTTACACACACACACACACACACAGCAGTGACTATGTTACACAGACACACACAGCACTGACTATGTTTACACACACACACACAGCAGTGACTATGTTTACACACACACACACACACACAGCAGTGACTATGTTTACTTACACACAAACACAGCAGTGACTATGTTTACACACACACACAGAGCAGTGACTATGTTGACACACACACACAGCAGTGACTATGTTTACACACACAAACACACAGCAGTGACTATGTTTACACACACACACACACACACACACAGAGCAGTGACTATGTTTACACACACACACACACAGAGCAGTGACTATGTTTACACACAGACACACAGAGCAGTGACTATGTTTACACACACACACACACACACAGCAGTGACTATGTTTACACACACACAGAGCAGTGACTATGTTTACACACACACACACAGAGCAGTGACTATGTTTGCACACACACACAGCAGTGACTATGTTTGCACACACACACACAGCAGTGACTATGTTTACACACACACAGCAGTGACTATGTTTACACACACACACACACAGAGCAGTGACTATATTTACACACACACACACACAGAGCAGTGACTTTGTTTACACACACACACACACACACAGCAGTGACTATGTTTACACACACACACACAGAGCAGTGACTATGTTTACACACACACACAGAGCAGTGACTCTGTTTACACACACACACACACACACACAGCAGTGACTATGTTACACACACACACACACACAGCAGTGACTTTGTTTACACACACACACACACAGAGCAGTGACTATGTTTACACACACACACACACACACACACAGCAGTGACTTTGTTTACACACACACAGAGCAGTGACTATGTTTACACACACACACACAGAGCAGTGACTATGTTTATACACACACACACAGAGCAGTGACTATGTTTACACACACACACACACACAGCAGTGACTATGTTTACACACACACACACACAGCAGTGACTATGTTTACTTACACACACACACAGCAGTGACTATGTTTACACACACACACACAGCAGTGACTATGTTTACACACACACACACACAGCAGTGACTATGTTTACTTACACACACACACAGCAGTGACTATGTTTACACACACACATACAGCAGTGACGATGTTTACTTACACACACACACAGCAGTGACTATGTTTACTTACACACACACACAGCAGTGACTATGTTTACACACACACACACACACAGCAGTGACTATGTTTACACACACACACACACAGCAGTGACTATGTTTACTTACACACACACACAGCAGTGACTATGTTTACACACACACACAGCAGTGACTATGTTTACTTACACACAAACACAGCAGTGACTATGTTTACACACACACACACACACAGCAGTGACTATGTTTACACACACACACACAGAGCAGTGACTATGTTTACACACACACACACACACAGCAGTGACTATGTTTACACACACACACACACAGCAGTGACTATGTTTACTTACACACAAACACAGCAGTGACTATGTTTACACACACACACACACACAGCAGTGACTATGTTTACACACACACACACAGAGCAGTGACTATGTTTACACACACACACACACACAGCAGTGACTATGTTACACAGACACACACAGCAGTGACTATGTTTACACACACACACACAGCAGTGACTATGTTTACACACACACACACACACACAGCAGTGACTATGTTTACTTACACACAAACACAGCAGTGACTATGTTTACACACACACACACAGCAGTGACTATGTTTACACACACACACAGAGAGCAGTGACTATGTTTACACACACACAGAGCAGTGACTATGTTTACACACACACACAGCAGTGACTATGTTTACACACACACACACACACAGAGCAGTGACTATGTTTACACACACACAGCAGTGACTATGTTACACACACAAACACACCGAGCAGTGATTATGTTTACACACACACACACACACACACAGAGCAGTGACTATGTTTACACACACACACACACACACAGCAGTGACTATGTTTACACCCACACACACACAGCAGTGACTATGTTTACACACACACACACACAGAGCAGTGAATATGTTTACACACACACACACACACACAGAGCAGTGACTATGTTTACATACACACACACACAGCAGTGACTATGTTTACACACACACACAGCAGTGACTATGTTTACACACACACACACAGCAGTGAATTTATTTACACACACACACTGCAGTGACTATGTTTACACACTCACACACACAGAGCAGTGACTACGTTTACACACACACACACACAGCAGTGACTATGTTTACACACACACAGCAGTGACTATGTTTACACACACACACACACACAGAGCAGTGACTATGTTTACACACACACAGAGAAGTGACTATGTTTACAGACACACACACACAGCAGTGACGATGTTTACACACACACACACACACACACAGCAGTGACTATGTTTACACACACAAACACACACAGAGCAGTGAATATGTTTACACACACACACAGCAGTGACTATGTTTACACACACACACACACAGCAGTGACAATGTTCACACACACACACAGAGCAGTGACTATGTTTACACACACACACACACACAGAGCAGTGACTATGTTTACACACACACACACAGAGCAGTGACTATGTTTACACACACAGAGCAGTGACTATGTTTACACACACACACAGCAGTGACTATGTTTACACACACACAGACACAGCAGTGACTATGTTTAAAGACACACAGACACAACAGTGACTATGTTTACACACACACACACACACAGAGCAGTGACTATGTTACACACACACACAGAGCAGTGACTATGTTTACAGACTCACACACACAGCAGTGACTATGTTTACACACACACACACACAGAGCAGTGACTATGTTTACGCACACGCACACACAGAGCAGTGACTATGTTTACACACACACACAGAGCAGTGACTCTGTTTACACACACACAGCAGTGACTATGTTTACACACACAAACAGAGCAGTGTCTATGTTACACACACACACACAGCAGTGACTATGTTTACACACACACACACACACAGAGCAGTGACTATGTTTACACACACACACACACAGCAGTGACTATGTTACACACACAAACACACAGAGCAGTGATTATGTTTACACACACACACACACACAGAGCAGTGACTATGTTTACACACACACACAGCAGTGACTATGTTTACACCCACACACACACACAGCAGTGACTATGTTTACACACACACACACACACAGCAGTGACTATGTTTACACACACACACACACACACAGAGCAGTGACTATGTTTACATACACAGACACACAGCAGTGACTATGTTTACACACACACACACACACAGCAGTGACTATGTTTACACACACACACACACACACAGCAGTGAATTTGTTTACACACACACACACAGCAGTGACTATATTTACACACTCACACACACAGAGCAGTGACTACGTTTACACACACACACACACAGCAGTGACTATGTTTATAGACACACAGCAGTGACTATGTTTACACACACACACACACACAGCAGTGACTATGTTACACACACACACACACACAGCAGTGACTTTGTTTACACACACACACACACAGAGCAGTGACTATGTTTACACACACAAACACACACACAGCAGTGACTTTGTTTACACACACACAGAGCAGTGACTATGTTTACACACACACACACAGAGCAGTGACTATGTTTATACACACACACACAGAGCAGTGACTATGTTTACACACACACACACACACACAGCAGTGACTATGTTTACACACACACACACACAGCAGTGACTATGTTTACTTACACACACACACAGCAGTGACTATGTTTACACACACACACACAGCAGTGACTATGTTTACACACACACACACACAGCAGTGACTATGTTTACTTACACACACACACAGCAGTGACTATGTTTACACACACACATACAGCAGTGACGATGTTTACTTACACACACACACAGCAGTGACTATGTTTACTTACACACACACACAGCAGTGACTATGTTTACACACACACACACACACAGCAGTGACTATGTTTACACACACACACACACAGCAGTGACTATGTTTACTTACACACACACACAGCAGTGACTATGTTTACACACACACACAGCAGTGACTATGTTTACTTACACACAAACACAGCAGTGACTATGTTTACACACACACACACACACAGCAGTGACTATGTTTACACACACACACACACAGAGCAGTGACTATGTTTACACACACACACACACACAGCAGTGACTATGTTTACACACACACACACACAGCAGTGACTATGTTTACTTACACACAAACACAGCAGTGACTATGTTTACACACACACACACACACAGCAGTGACTATGTTTATACACACACACACAGAGCAGTGACTATGTTTACACACACACACACACACACAGCAGTGACTATGTTACACAGACACACACAGCAGTGACTATGTTTACACACACACACACAGCAGTGACTATGTTTACACACACACACACACACACAGCAGTGACTATGTTTACTTACACACAAACACAGCAGTGACTATGTTTACACACACACACACACAGCAGTGACTATGTTTACACACACACACACAGAGCAGTGACTATGTTTACACACACACAGAGCAGTGACTATGTTTACACACACACACAGCAGTGACTATGTTTACACACACACACACACACAGAGCAGTGACTATGTTTACACACACACAGCAGTGACTATGTTACACACACAAACACACCGAGCAGTGATTATGTTTACACACACACACACACACACACACAGAGCAGTGACTATGTTTACACACACACACACACAGCAGTGACTATGTTTACACCCACACACACACAGCAGTGACTATGTTTACACACACACACACACAGAGCAGTGAATATGTTTACACACACACACACACACACAGAGCAGTGACTATGTTTACATACACACACACACAGCAGTGACTATGTTTACACACACACACAGCAGTGACTATGTTTACACACACACACACAGCAGTGAATTTGTTTACACACACACACTGCAGTGACTATGTTTACACACTCACACACACAGAGCAGTGACTACGTTTACACACACACACACACAGCAGTGACTATGTTTACACACACACAGCAGTGACTATGTTTACACACACACACACACACAGAGCAGTGACTATGTTTACACACACACAGAGCAGTGATTATGTTTACAGACACACACACACAGCAGTGACGATGTTTACACACACACACACACACACACAGCAGTGACTATGTTTACACACACAAACACACACAGAGCAGTGAATATGTTTACACACACACACAGCAGTGACTATGTTTACACACACACACACACAGCAGTGACAATGTTCACACACACACACAGAGCAGTGACTATGTTTACACACACACACACACACAGAGCAGTGACTATGTTTACACACACACACACAGAGCAGTGACTATGTTTACACACACAGAGCAGTGACTATGTTTACACACACACACAGCAGTGACTATGTTTACACACACACAGACACAGCAGTGACTATGTTTAAAGACACACAGACACAACAGTGACTATGTTTACACACACACACACACAGAGAGCAGTGACTATGTTACACACACACACAGAGCAGTGACTATGTTTACAGACTCACACACACAGCAGTGACTATGTTTACACACACACACACACAGAGCAGTGACTATGTTTACGCACACGCACACACAGAGCAGTGACTATGTTTACACACACACACAGAGCAGTGACTCTGTTTACACACACACAGCAGTGACTATGTTTACACACACAAACAGAGCAGTGTCTATGTTACACACACACACACAGCAGTGACTATGTTTACACACACACACACACACAGAGCAGTGACTATGTTTACACACACACACACACAGCAGTGACTATGTTACACACACAAACACACAGAGCAGTGATTATGTTTACACACACACACACACACAGAGCAGTGACTATGTTTACACACACACACAGCAGTGACTATGTTTACACCCACACACACACACAGCAGTGACTATGTTTACACACACACACACACACAGCAGTGACTATGTTTACACACACACACACACACAGAGCAGTGACTATGTTTACATACACAGACACACAGCAGTGACTATGTTTACACACACACACACACACAGCAGTGACTATGTTTACACACACACACACACACACAGCAGTGAATTTGTTTACACACACACACAGCAGTGACTATATTTACACACTCACACACACAGAGCAGTGACTACGTTTACACACACACACACAGCAGTGACTATGTTTATAGACACACAGCAGTGACTATGTTTACACACACACACACACAGAGCAGTGACTATGTTTACACACACACAGAGCAGTGACTATGTTTACAGACACACACACACAGCAGTGACTATGTTTACACACACACACACACACACAAAGCAGTGAATATGTTTACACACACACACAGCAGTGACTATGTTTACACACAAACACACACAGCAGTGACTATGTTCACACACACACACAGAGCAGTGACTATGTTTACACACACACACACACACACAGAGCAGTGACTATGTTTACACACACACACACACAGAGCAGTGACTATGTTTACACACACACACAGAGCAGTGACTATGTTTACACACACACACAGCAGTGACTATGTTTACACACACACACACACACACAGCAGTGACTATGTTAACACACACACACACACACAGCAGTGACTATGTTCACACACACACACAGCAGTGACTATGTTTACTTACACACACACACAGCAGTGACTATGTTTACACACACACACAGCAGTGACTATGTTTACTTACACAGAAACACAGCAGTGACTATGTTTACACACACACACACACACAGCAGTGACTTTGTTTACACACACACACACAGAGCAGTGACTATGTTTACACACACACACACACACACACAGCAGTGACTATGTTTACACACACACACACACAGCAGTGACTATGTTTACACACACACACACACAGCAGTGACTATGTTTACTTACACACAAACACAGCAGTGACTATGTTTACACACACACACACACACAGCAGTGACTATGTTTACACACACACACACAGAGCAGTGACTATGTTTACACACACACACACACACAGCAGTGACTATGTTACACAGACACACACAGCAGTGACTATGTTTACACACACACACACAGCAGTGACTATGTTTACACACACACACACACAGCAGTGACTATGTTTACTTACACACAAACACAGCAGTGACTATGTTTACACACACGCACACACAGCAGTGATTATGTTTACACACACACACACAGAGCAGTGACTATGTTTACACACACACACACACACAGAGCAGTGACTATGTTTACACACACACACACACACAGCAGTGACTATGTTTACACACACAGAGCAGTGACTATGTTTACACACACACACACACAGCAGTGACTATGTTACACACACAAACACACCGAGCAGTGATTATGTTTACACACACACACACACACACAGAGCAGTGACTATGTTTACACACACACACACAGCAGTGACTATGTTTACACCCACACACACACAGCAGTGACTATGTTTACACACACAGAGCAGTGAATATGTTTACACACACACACACACACACAGAGCAGTGACTATGTTTACATACACACACACACAGCAGTGACTATGTTTACACACACACACACAAAGCAGTGAATATGTTTACACACACACACAGCAGTGACTATGTTTACACACAAACACACACAGCAGTGACTATGTTCACACACACACACAGAGCAGTGACTATGTTTACACACACACACACACACACAGAGCAGTGACTATGTTTACACACACACACACACAGAGCAGTGACTATGTTTACACACACACACAGAGCAGTGACTATGTTTACACACACACACAGCAGTGACTATGTTTACACACACACACACACACACAGCAGTGACTATGTTAACACACACACACACACACAGCAGTGACTATGTTCACACACACACACAGCAGTGACTATGTTTACTTACACACACACACAGCAGTGACTATGTTTACACACACACACACAGCAGTGACTATGTTTACACACACACACACACAGCAGTGACTATGTTTACTTACACACACACACAGCAGTGACTATGTTTACACACACACACAGCAGTGACTATGTTTACTTACACAGAAACACAGCAGTGACTATGTTTACACACACACACACACACAGCAGTGACTTTGTTTACACACACACACACAGAGCAGTGACTATGTTTACACACACACACACACACACACAGCAGTGACTATGTTTACACACACACACACACAGCAGTGACTATGTTTACACACACACACACACAGCAGTGACTATGTTTACTTACACACAAACACAGCAGTGACTATGTTTACACACACACACACACACAGCAGTGACTATGTTTACACACACACACACAGAGCAGTGACTATGTTTACACACACACACACACACAGCAGTGACTATGTTACACAGACACACACAGCAGTGACTATGTTTACACACACACACACAGCAGTGACTATGTTTACACACACACACACACAGCAGTGACTATGTTTACTTACACACAAACACAGCAGTGACTATGTTTACACACACACACACACAGCAGTGACTATGTTTACACACACACACACAGAGCAGTGACTATGTTTACACACACACACACACACAGAGCAGTGACTATGTTTACACACACACACACACACAGCAGTGACTATGTTTACACACACAGAGCAGTGACTATGTTTACACACACACACACACAGCAGTGACTATGTTACACACACAAACACACCGAGCAGTGATTATGTTTACACACACACACACACACACAGAGCAGTGACTATGTTTACACACACACACACAGCAGTGACTATGTTTACACCCACACACACACAGCAGTGACTATGTTTACACACACAGAGCAGTGAATATGTTTACACACACACACACACACACAGAGCAGTGACTATGTTTACATACACACACACACAGCAGTGACTATGTTTACACACACACACACAAAGCAGTGAATATGTTTACACACACACACAGCAGTGACTATGTTTACACACAAACACACACAGCAGTGACTATGTTCACACACACACACAGAGCAGTGACTATGTTTACACACACACACACACACACAGAGCAGTGACTATGTTTACACACACACACACACAGAGCAGTGACTATGTTTACACACACACACAGAGCAGTGACTATGTTTACACACACACACAGCAGTGACTATGTTTACACACACACACACACACACAGCAGTGACTATGTTAACACACACACACACACACAGCAGTGACTATGTTCACACACACACACAGCAGTGACTATGTTTACTTACACACACACACAGCAGTGACTATGTTTACACACACACACACAGCAGTGACTATGTTTACACACACACACACACAGCACTGACTATGTTTACTTACACACACACACAGCAGTGACTATGTTTACACACACACACAGCAGTGACTATGTTTACTTACACAGAAACACAGCAGTGACTATGTTTACACACACACACACACACAGCAGTGACTTTGTTTACACACACACACACAGAGCAGTGACTATGTTTACACACACACACACACACACACAGCAGTGACTATGTTTACACACACACACACACAGCAGTGACTATGTTTACACACACACACACACAGCAGTGACTATGTTTACTTACACACAAACACAGCAGTGACTATGTTTACACACACACACACACACAGCAGTGACTATGTTTACACACACACACACAGAGCAGTGACTATGTTTACACACACACACACACACAGCAGTGACTATGTTACACAGACACACACAGCAGTGACTATGTTTACACACACACACACAGCAGTGACTATGTTTACACACACACACACACAGCAGTGACTATGTTTACTTACACACAAACACAGCAGTGACTATGTTTACACACGCACACACACAGCAGTGACTATGTTTACACACACACACACAGAGCAGTGACTATGTTTACACACACACACACACACAGAGCAGTGACTATGTTTACACACACACACACACACAGCAGTGACTATGTTTACACACACAGAGCAGTGACTATGTTTACACACACACACACACAGCAGTGACTATGTTACACACACAAACACACCGAGCAGTGATTATGTTTACACACACACACACACACACAGAGCAGTGACTATGTTTACACACACACACACAGCAGTGACTATGTTTACACCCACACACACACAGCAGTGACTATGTTTACACACACAGAGCAGTGAATATGTTTACACACACACACACACACACAGAGCAGTGACTATGTTTACATACACACACACACAGCAGTGACTATGTTTACACACACACACACACAGCAGTGACTATGTTTACACACACACTGCAGTGACTATGTTTACACACTCACACACACAGAGCAGTGACTACGTTTACACACACACACACACAGCAGTGACTATGTTTACACACACACAGCAGTGACTATGTTTACACACAGACACACACACAGAGCAGTGACTATGTTTACACACACACAGAGCAGTGACTATGTTTACAGACACACACACACAGCAGTGACGATGTTTACACACACACACACACACACACACAGCAGTGACTATGTTTACACACACAAACACACACAGAGCAGTGAATATGTTTACACACACACAGCAGTGACTATGTTTACACACACACAGCAGTGACTATGTTCACACACACACACAGAGCAGTGACTATGTTTACACACACACACACACACACAGAGCAGTGACTATGTTTACACACACACACACACACAGAGCAGTGACTATGTTTACACACACAGAGCAGTGACTATGTTTACACACACACACAGCAGTGACTATGTTTACACACACACAGACACAGCAGTGACTATGTTTAAAGACATACAGACACAACAGTGACTATGTTTACACACACACACACACACAGAGCAGTGATTATGTTACACACACACACAGAGCAGTGACTATGTTTACAGACTCACACACACAGCAGTGACTATGTTTACACACACACACACACAGAGCAGTGACTATGTTTATGCACACGCACACACAGAGCAGTGACTATGTTTACACACACACACAGAGCAGTGACTCTGTTTACACACACACAGCAGTGACTATGTTTACACACACAAACAGAGCAGTGTCTATGTTACACACACACACACAGCAGTGACTATGTGTACACACACACACACACACACAGAGCAGTGACTATGTTTACACACACACACACACAGCAGTGACTATGTTACACACACAAACACACAGAGCAGTGATTATGTTTACACACACACACACACACAGAGCAGTGACTATGTTTACACACACACACAGCAGTGACTATGTTTACACCCACACACACACACAGCAGTGACTATGTTTACACACACACACACACACAGCAGTGACTATGTTTACACACACACACACACACACAGAGCAGTGACTATGTTTACATACACAGACACACAGCAGTGACTATGTTTACACACACACACACACACACAGCAGTGACTATGTTTACACACACACACACACACACAGCAGTGAATTTGTTTACACACACACACACAGCAGTGACTATATTTACACACTCACACACACAGAGCAGTGACTACGTTTACACACACACACACACAGCAGTGACTATGTTTACACACACACAGCAGTGACTATGTTTACACACACACACACACAGAGCAGTGACTATGTTTACACACACACAGAGCAGTGACTATGTTTACAGACACACACACACAGCAGTGACTATGTTTACACACACACACACACACACAAAGCAGTGAATATGTTTACACACACACACAGCAGTGACTATGTTTACACACAAACACACACAGCAGTGACTATGTTCACACACACACACAGAGCAGTGACTATGTTTACACACACACACACACACAGAGCAGTGACTATGTTTACACACACACACACACAGAGCAGTGACTATGTTTACACACACACACAGAGCAGTGACTATGTTTACACACACACACAGCAGTGACTATGTTTACACACACACACACACACACAGCAGTGACTATGTTAACACACACACACACACACAGCAGTGACTATGTTCACACACACACACAGCAGTGACTATGTTTACTTACACACACACACAGCAGTGACTATGTTTACACACACACACACAGCAGTGACTATGTTTACACACACACACACACAGCAGTGACTATGTTTACTTACACACACACACAGCAGTGACTATGTTTACACACACACACAGCAGTGACTATGTTTACTTACACACAAACACAGCAGTGACTATGTTTACACACACACACACACACAGCAGTGACTATGTTTACACACACACACACAGAGCAGTGACTATGTTTACACACACACACACACACACAGCAGTGACTATGTTTACACACACACACACACAGCAGTGACTATGTTTACACACACACACACACAGCAGTGACTATGTTTACTTACACACAAACACAGCAGTGACTATGTTTACACACTCACACACACACAGCAGTGACTATGTTTACACACACACACACAGAGCAGTGACTATGTTTACACACACACACACACACAGCAGTGACTATGTTACACAGACACACACAGCAGTGACTATGTTTACACACACACACACAGCAGTGACTATGTTTACACACACACACACACAGCAGTGACTATGTTTACTTACACACAAACACAGCAGTGACTATGTTTACACACACACACACACACACAGCAGTGACTATGTTTACACACACACACAGAGCAGTGACTATGTTTACACACACACACACACAGAGCAGTGACTATGTTTACACACACACACACACACACAGCAGTGACTATGTTTACACACACAGAGCAGTGACTATGTTTACACACACACACACACAGCAGTGACTATGTTACACACACAAACACACCGAGCAGTGATTATGTTTACACACACACACACACACACAGAGCAGTGACTATGTTTACACACACACACACAGCAGTGACTATGTTTACACCCACACACACACAGCAGTGACTATGTTTACACACACACACACACACACACAGCAGTGAATATGTTTACACACACACACACACACACACAGAGCAGTGACTACGTTTACACACACACACACACAGCAGTGACTATGTTTACACACACACAGCAGTGACTATGTTTACACACACACACACACAGAGCAGTGACTATGTTTACACACACACAGAGCAGTGACTATGTTTACAGACACACACACACAGCAGTGACTATGTTTACACACACACACACACACACAAAGCAGTGAATATGTTTACACACACACACAGCAGTGACTATGTTTACACACAAACACACACAGCAGTGACTATGTTCACACACACACACAGAGCAGTGACTATGTTTACACACACACACACACACAGAGCAGTGACTATGTTTACACACACACACACACAGAGCAGTGACTATGTTTACACACACACACAGAGCAGTGACTATGTTTACACACACACACAGCAGTGACTATGTTTACACACACACACACACACAGCAGTGACTATGTTAACACACACACACACACACAGCAGTGACTATGTTCACACACACACACAGCAGTGACTATGTTTACTTACACACACACACAGCAGTGACTATGTTTACACACACACACACACACAGCAGTGACTATGTTTACACACACACACACACAGCAGTGACTATGTTTACTTACACACACACACAGCAGTGACTATGTTTACACACACACACAGCAGTGACTATGTTTACACACACACAGACACAGCAGTGACTATGTTTAAAGACATACAGACACAACAGTGACTATGTTTACACACACACACACACACACAGCAGTGACTATGTTACACACACACTCAGAGCAGTGACTATGTTTACAGACTCACACACACAGCAGTGACTATGTTTACACACACACACACACAGAGCAGTGACTATGTTTATGCACACGCACACACAGAGCAGTGACTATGTTTACACACACACACAGAGCAGTGACTCTGTTTACACACACACAGCAGTGACTATGTTTACACACACAAACAGAGCAGTGTCTATGTTACACACACACACACAGCAGTGACTATGTTTACACACACACACACACACACAGAGCAGTGACTATGTTTACACACACACACACACAGCAGTGACTATGTTACACACACAAACACACAGAGCAGTGATTATGTTTACACACACACACACACACAGAGCAGTGACTATGTTTACACACACACACACAGCAGTGACTATGTTTACACCCACACACACACACAGCAGTGACTATGTTTACACACACACACACACACAGCAGTGACTATGTTTACACACACACACACACACACAGAGCAGTGACTATGTTTACATACACAGACACACAGCAGTGACTATGTTTACACACACACACACACACAGCAGTGACTATGTTTACACACACACACACACACACAGCAGTGAATTTGTTTACACACACACACACAGCAGTGACTATATTTACACACTCACACACACAGAGCAGTGACTACGTTTACACACACACACACACAGCAGTGACTATGTTTACACACACACAGCAGTGACTATGTTTACACACACACACAGAGCAGTGACTATGTTTACACACACACAGAGCAGTGACTATGTTTACAGACACACACACACAGCAGTGACTATGTTTACACACACACACACACACACAAAGCAGTGAATATGTTTACACACACACACAGCAGTGACTATGTTTACACACAAACACACACAGCAGTGACTATGTTCACACACACACACAGAGCAGTGACTATGTTTACACACACACACACACACAGAGCAGTGACTATGTTTACACACACACACACACAGAGCAGTGACTATGTTTACACACACACACAGAGCAGTGACTATGTTTACACACACACACAGCAGTGACTATGTTTACACACACACACACACACACAGCAGTGACTATGTTAACACACACACACACACACAGCAGTGACTATGTTCACACACACACACAGCAGTGACTCTGTTTACTTACACACACACACAGCAGTGACTATGTTTACACACACACACACACACAGCAGTGACTATGTTTACACACACACACACACAGCAGTGACTATGTTTACTTACACACACACACAGCAGTGACTATGTTTACACACACACACAGCAGTGACTATGTTTACTTACACACAAACACAGCAGTGACTATGTTTACACACACACACACACACAGCAGTGACTATGTTTACACACACACACACAGAGCAGTGACTATGTTTACACACACACACACACACACAGCAGTGACTATGTTTACACACACACACACACAGCAGTGACTATGTTTACACACACACACACACAGCAGTGACTATGTTTACTTACACACAAACACAGCAGTGACTATGTTTACACACTCACACACACACAGCAGTGACTATGTTTACACACACACACACAGAGCAGTGACTATGTTTACACACACACACACACACAGCAGTGACTATGTTACACAGACACACACAGCAGTGACTATGTTTACACACACACACACAGCAGTGACTATGTTTACACACACACACACACAGCAGTGACTATGTTTACTTACACACAAACACAGCAGTGACTATGTTTACACACACACACACACAAACAGCAGTGACTATGTTTACACACACACACACAGAGCAGTGACTATGTTTACACACACACACACACAGAGCAGTGACTATGTTTACACACACACACACACACACAGCAGTGACTATGTTTACACACACAGAGCAGTGACTATGTTTACACACACACACACACAGCAGTGACTATGTTACACACACAAACACACCGAGCAGTGATTATGTTTACACACACACACACACACACAGAGCAGTGACTATGTTTACACACACACACACAGCAGTGACTATGTTTACACCCACACACACACAGCAGTGACTATGTTTACACACACACACACACACACAGCAGTGAATATGTTTACACACACACACACACAGAGCAGTGACTACGTTTACACACACACACACACAGCAGTGACTATGTTTACACACACACAGCAGTGACTATGTTTACACACACACACACACAGAGCAGTGACTATGTTTACACACACACAGAGCAGTGACTATGTTTACAGACACACACACACAGCAGTGACTATGTTTACACACACACACACACACACAAAGCAGTGAATATGTTTACACACACACACAGCAGTGACTATGTTTACACACAAACACACACAGCAGTGACTATGTTCACACACACACAGAGCAGTGACTATGTTTACACACACACACACACACAGAGCAGTGACTATGTTTACACACACACACACACAGAGCAGTGACTATGTTTACACACACACACAGAGCAGTGACTATGTTTACACACACACACAGCAGTGACTATGTTTACACACACACACACACACACAGCAGTGACTATGTTAACACACACACACACACACAGCAGTGACTATGTTCACACACACACACAGCAGTGACTATGTTTACTTACACACACACACAGCAGTGACTATGTTTACACACACACACACACACAGCAGTGACTATGTTTACACACACACACACACAGCAGTGACTATGTTTACTTACACACACACACAGCAGTGACTATGTTTACACACACACACAGCAGTGACTATGTTTACTTACACACAAACACAGCAGTGACTATGTTTACACACACACACACACACAGCAGTGACTATGTTTACACACACACACACAGAGCAGTGACTATGTTTACACACACACACACACACACAGCAGTGACTATGTTTACACACACACACACACAGCAGTGACTATGTTTACACACACACACACACAGCAGTGACTATGTTTACTTACACACAAACACAGCAGTGACTATGTTTACACACACACACACACACAGCAGTGACTATGTTTACACACACACACACAGAGCAGTGACTATGTTTACACACACACACACACACACAGCAGTGACTATGTTACACAGACACACACAGCAGTGACTATGTTTACACACACACACACAGCAGTGACTATGTTTACACACACACACACACAGCAGTGACTATGTTTACTTACACACAAACACAGCAGTGACTATGTTTACACACACACACACACACAGCAGTGACTATGTTTACACACACACACACAGAGCAGTGACTATGTTTACACACACACACACACAGAGCAGTGACTATGTTTACACACACACACACACACACACACAGCAGTGACTATGTTTACACACACAGAGCAGTGACTATGTTTACACACACACACACACAGCAGTGACTATGTTACACACACAAACACACCGAGCAGTGATTATGTTTACACACACACACACACACACACACAGAGCAGTGACTATGTTTACACACACACACACAGCAGTGACTATGTTTACACCCACACACACACAGCAGTGACTATGTTTACACACACACACACACACAGAGCAGTGAATATGTTTACACACACACACACACACACACAGAGCAGTGACTATGTTTACATACACACACACACAGCAGTGACTATGTTTACACACACACACACAGCAGTGACTATGTTTACACACACACAGCAGTGACTATGTTTACACACACACACACACAGCAGTGAATTTGTTTACACACACACACTGCAGTGACTATGTTTACACACTCACACACACAGAGCAGTGACTACGTTTACACACACACACACACAGCAGTAACTATGTTTACACACACACAGCAGTGACTATGTTTACACACACACACACACAGAGAGCAGTGACTATGTTTACACACACACAGAGCAGTGACTATGTTTACAGACACACACACACAGCAATGACGATGTTTACACACACACACACACACACACACAGCAGTGACTATGTTTACACACACAAACACACACAGAGCAGTGAATATGTTTACACACACACACAGCAGTGACTATGTTTACACACACACACACACAGAGCAGTGACTATGTTTACACACACACACACACACAGAGCAGTGACTATGTTTACACACACACACACACACAGAGCAGTGACTATGTTTACACACACAGAGCAGTGACTATGTTTACACACACACACAGCAGTGACTATGTTTACACACACACAGACACAGCAGTGACTATGTTTAAAGACACACAGACACAACAGTGACTATGTTTACACACACACACACACACAGAGCAGTGACTATGTTACACACACACACAGAGCAGTGACTATGTTTACAGACTCACACACACAGCAGTGACTATGTTTACACACACACACACACAGAGCAGTGACTATGTTTACGCACACGCACACACAGAGCAGTGACTATGTTTACACACACACACAGAGCAGTGACTCTGTTTACACACACACAGCAGTGACTATGTTTACACACACAAACAGAGCAGTGTCTATGTTACACACACACACACAGCAGTGACTATGTTTACACACACACACACACACAGAGCATTGACTATGTTTACACACACACACACACAGCAGTGACTATGTTACACACACAAACACACAGAGCAGTGATTATGTTTACACACACACACACACACAGAGCAGTGACTATGTTTACACACACACACAGCAGTGACTATGTTTACACCCACACACACACACAGCAGTGACTATGTTTACACACACACACACACACAGAGCAGTGACTATGTTTACATACACAGACACACAGCAGTGACTATGTTTACACACACACACACACACAGCAGTGACTATGTTTACACACACACACACACACACAGCAGTGAATTTGTTTACACACACACACACAGCAGTGACTATATTTACACACTCACACACATAGAGCAGTGACTACGTTTACACACACACACACACAGCAGTGACTATGTTTACACACACAGAGCAGTGACTATGTTTACACACACACACACAGAGCAGTGACTATGTTTACACACACACAGAGCAGTGACTATGTTTACAGACACACACACACAGCAGTGACTATGTTTACACACACACACACACACACAAAGCAGTGAATATGTTTACACACACACACAGCAGTGACTATGTTTACACACAAACACACACAGCAGTGACTATGTTCACACACACACACAGAGCAGTGACTATGTTTACACACACACACACACACACAGAGCAGTGACTATGTTTACACACACACACACACAGAGCAGTGACTATGTTTACACACACACACAGAGCAGTGACTATGTTTACACACACACACAGCAGTGACTATGTTTACACACACACACACACACACACAGCAGTGACTATGTTAACACACACACACACACACAGCAGTGACTATGTTCACACACACACAGAGCAGTGACTATGTTTACACACACGCACACAGCAGTGACTATGTTTACACACACACAGACACAGCAGTGACTATGTTTACAGACACACAGACACAACAGTGACTATGTTTACACACACACACACACACTGAGCAGTGACTATGTTACACACACACACAGAGCAGTGACTATGTTTACAGACTCACACACACAGCAGTGACTATGTTTACACACACACACACACAGAGCAGTGACTATGTTTACGCACACGCACACACAGAGCAGTGACTATGTTTACACACACACACAGAGCAGTGACTCTGTTTACACACACACAGCAGTGACTATGTTTACACACACACACACAGAGCAGTGACTATGTTTACACACACACACACAGCAGTGACTATGTTACATACACAAACACACAGAGCAGTGATTATGTTTACACACACACACACACAGAGCAGTGACTATGTTTACACACACACACAGCAGTGACTATGTTCACACCCACACACACACACAGCAGTGACTATGTTTACACACACACACACACACAGCAGTGACTATGTTTACACACACACACACACACACAGAGCAGTGACTATGTTTACATACACAGACACACAGCAGTGACTATGTTTACACACACACACACACACAGCAGTGACTATGTTTACACACACACACACACACACAGCAGTGAATTTGTTTACACACACACACAGCAGTGACTATATTTACACACTCACACACACAGAGCAGTGACTACGTTTACACACACACACACACAGCAGTGACTATGTTTACACACACACAGCAGTGACTATGTTTACACACACACACACAGAGCAGTGACTATGTTTACACACACACAGAGCAGTGACTATGTTTACAGACACACACACACAGCAGTGACTATGTTTACACACACACACACACACAGAGCAGTGACTATGTTTACACACACACACACACACACAAAGCAGTGAATATGTTTACACACACACACAGCAGTGACTATGTTTACACACACACACACACAGCAGTGACGGTGTTCACACACACACACAGAGCAGTGACTATGTTTACACACACACACACACACAGAGCAGTGACTATGTTTACACCACACACACACAGAGCAGTGACTATGTTTACACACACACACAGAGCAGTGACTATGTTTACACACACACACAGCAGTGACTATGTTTACACACACACACACAGCAGTGACTATGTTAACACACACACACACAGCAGTGACTATGTTCACACACACACACACACAGAGCAGTGACTATGTTTACACACACGCACACAGCATTGACTATGTTTACACACACACAGACACAGCAGTGACTATGTTTACACACACACACACACACACAGAGCAGTGACTATGTTACACACACACACACAGAGCAGTGACTATGTTACACACACACACAGAGCAGTGACTATGTTTACACACTCACACACACAGCAGTGACTATGTTTACACACACACACACAGAGCAGTGACTATGTTTACACACACACACACATACAGCAGTGACTATGTTTACACACACACACACACAGCAGTGACTATGTTACACACACACACACACAGAGCAGTGACTATGTTTACAAACACACACATACAGCAGTGACTATGTTTACACACACACACACACACACACAGAGCAGTGACTATGTTTACACACACACACACACACAGAGCAGCGACTATGTTTACACACACACACACACAGGGCAGGGACTATGTTTACACACACACACACACAGAGCAGTGGCTATGTTCACACACACACACACACAGCAGTGACTATGTTCACTCACACACACAGCAGTGACTATGTTTACACACACACAGACACAGAGCAGTGACTATGTTTACACACACACACAGCAGTGACTATGTTTACACAAACACACACACAGCAGTGACTATGTTTACACACACACAGAGCAGTGATTATGTTTACACACACACACACACAGAGCAGTGACTATGTTTACACACACACACACAGAGCAGTGACTATGTTTACACACACACACACACAGCAGTGACTATGTTTACACACACACACACAGAGCAGTGACTATGTTTACTCACACACACACACATACACACAGAGCAGTGACTATGTTTACACGCGCACACACACAGAGCAGTGACTATGTTTACACACACACAGAGCAGTGACTATGTTTACACACACACACAGCAGTGACTATGTTTACACACACACACACACGCACAGCAGTGACTATGTTCACACACACACACACACACAGAGCAGTGACTATGTTTACACACACACACAGCAGTGACTATGTTTACACACACACAGACACAGCAGTGACTATGTTTACAGACACACACACACAAGATTGACTATGTTTACACACGCACACACACACACACACAGAGCAGTGACTATGTTACACACACACACACAGCAGTGACTATGTTTACACACTCACACACACAGCAGTGACTATGTTTACACACACACACACACAGAGCAGTGACTATGTTTACACACACACATACAGCAGTGACGATGTTTACACACACAGCAGTGACTATGTTACACCCACACAGAGCAGTGACTATGTTTACACACACACACATACAGCAGTGACTATGTTTACACACACACACACACACACAGCAGTGACTATGTTTACACACCCACACACACACAGAGCACGGACTATGTTTACACACACATACACACACAGAGCAGGGACTATGTTTACACACACACACACACAGAGCAGTGACTATGTTCACACACACACACAGAGCAGTGACTATGTTCACTCACACACACATCAGTGACTATGTTTACACACACACACACACACAGAGCAGTGACGATGTTTACACACACACACACAGCAGTGACTATGTTTACACAAACACACACACAGCAGTGACTATGTTTACACACACACACAGAGCAGTGACTTTGTTTACACACACACACAGAGCAGTGACTATGTTTACACACACACACAGAGCAGTGACTATGTTTACACACACACATACACAGCAGTGACTATGTTTACACACACACGCACACACAGAGCAGTGACTATGTTTACTCACACACACACACATACACACAGAGCAGTGACTATGTTCAGTCACACACACAGCAGTGACTATGTTTACACACACAAACACACAGCAGTGATTATGTTTACACACACACACACAGCAGTGACTATGTTGACACACACACACAGAGCAGTGATTATGTTTCCACACACACACAGCAGTGACTATGTTTACACACACACAGCAGTGACTATGTTTCCACACACACACACACACACACACAGAGCAGTGACTTTGTTTACACACACACACACAGCAGTGATTATGATTACACACACACACACACAAAGAGCAGTGACTATGTTTACACACACACACACACAGCAGTGATTATGTTTACACACACACACACACACAGCAGTGACTATGTTTACACACACACACACAGAGCAGTGACTATGTTTACACACACACACACACACAGCAGTGACTATGTTTACACACACACACACACAGCAGTGACTATGTTTACACACACACACACACAGCAGTGACTATGTTTACTTACACACAAACACAGCAGTGACTATGTTTACACACACACACACACACAGCAGTGACTATGTTTACACACACACACACAGAGCAGTGACTATGTTTACACACACACACACACACAGCAGTGACTATGTTACACAGACACACACAGCAGTGACTATGTTTACACACACACACACAGCAGTGACTATGTTTACACACACACACACACACACAGCAGTGACTATGTTTACTTACACACAAACACAGCAGTGACTATGTTTACACACACACACACACACAGCAGTGACTATGTTTACACACACACACACAGAGCAGTGACTATGTTTACACACACACACACAGAGCAGTGACTATGTTTACACACACACACACACACACAGCAGTGACTATGTTTACACACACACACACACACAGAGCAGTGACTATGTTTACACACACACACACACAGCAGTGACTATGTTACACACACAAACACACCGAGCAGTGATTATGTTTACACACACACACACACACACACAGAGCAGTGACTATGTTTACACACACACACACACAGCAGTGACTATGTTTACACCCACACACACACAGCAGTGACTATGTTTACACACACACACACACACAGAGCAGTGAATATGTTTACACACACACACACACACACACAGAGCAGTGACTATGTTTACATACACACACACAGCAGTGACTATGTTTACACACACACACAGCAGTGACTATGTTTACACACACACACAACAGTGAATTTGTTAACACACACACACTGCAGTGACTATGTTTACACACTCACACACACAGAGCAGTGACTACGTTTACACACACAGCAGTGACTATGTTTACACACACACAGCAGTGACTATGTTTACACACACACACACACGGAGAGCAGTGACTATGTTTACACACACACAGAGCAGTGACTATGTTTACAGACACACACACACAGCAGGGACGATGTTTACACACACACACACACACAGCAGTGACTATGTTTACACACACAAACACACACAGAGCAGTGAATATGTTTACACACACACACAGCAGTGACTATGTTTACACACACACACACACAGCAGTGACTATGTTCACACACACACACAGAGCAGTGACTATGTTTACACACACACACACACACAGAGCAGTGACTATGTTTACACACACACACACACACAGAGCAGTGACTATGTTTACACACACAGAGCAGTGACTATGTTTACACACACACACAGCAGTGACTATGTTTACACACACACACAGAGCAGTGACTATGTTACACACACACACAGAGCAGTGACTATGTTTACAGACTCACACACACAGCAGTGACTATGTTTACACACACACAGAGCAGTGACTATGTTTAAGCACAGGCACACACAAAGCAGTGACTATGTTTACACACACACACAGAGCAGTGACTCTGTTTACACACACACAGCAGTGACTATGTTTACACACACAAACAGAGCAGTGTCTATGTTACACACACACACACAGCAGTGACTATGTTTACACACACACACACACACACAGAGCAGTGACTATGTTACACACACACACACAGCAGTGACTATGTTTACACACTCACACACACAGCAGTGACTATGTTTACACACACACACACACAGAGCAGTGACTATGTTTACACACACACATACAGCAGTGACGATGTTTACACACACAGCAGTGACTATGTTACACCCACACAGAGCAGTGACTATGTTTACACACACACACATACAGCAGTGACTATGTTTACACACACACACACACACACAGCAGTGACTATGTTTACACACCCACACACACACAGAGCACGGACTATGTTTACACACACATACACACACAGAGCAGGGACTATGTTTACACACACACACACACAGAGCAGTGACTATGTTCACACACACACACAGAGCAGTGACTATGTTCACTCACACACACATCAGTGACTATGTTTACACACACACACACACACAGAGCAGTGACGATGTTTACACACACACACACAGCAGTGACTATGTTTACACAAACACACACACAGCAGTGACTATGTTTACACACACACACAGAGCAGTGACTTTGTTTACACACACACACAGAGCAGTGACTATGTTTACACTCACACACAGAGCAGTGACTATGTTTACACACACACATACACAGCAGTGACTATGTTTACACACACACGCACATACAGAGCAGTGACTATGTTTACTCACACACACACACATACACACAGAGCAGTGACTATGTTCAGTCACACACACAGCAGTGACTATGTTTACACACACAAACACACAGCAGTGATTATGTTTACACACACAAACACAGCAGTGACTATGTTGACACACACACACAGAGCAGTGATTATGTTTCCACACACACACAGCAGTGACTATGTTTACACACACACAGCAGTGACTATGTTTACACACACATACACACACAGAGCAGGGACTATGTTTACACACACACACACACAGAGCAATGACTATGTTCACACACACACACAGAGCAGTGACTATGTTCACTCACACACACATCAGTGACTATGTTTACACACACACACACAGAGCAGTGACGATGTTTACACACACACACACAGAGCAGTGACTTTGTTTACACACACACACACAGCAGTGATTATGATTACACACACACACACACAAAGAGCAGTGACTATGTTTACACACACACACACACAGCAGTGATTATGTTTACACACAGACACACACACAGCAGTGACTATGTTTACACACACAAACACAGAGCAGTGACTATGTTTACACACACACACACAGCAGTGACTATGTTTACACACACACACACACAGCAGTGACTATGTTTACACACACACACACACAGCAGTGACTATGTTTACTTACACACAAACACAGCAGTGACTATGTTTACACACACACACACACACAGCAGTGACTATGTTTACACACACACACACAGAGCAGTGACTATGTTTACACACACACACACACAGCAGTGACTATGTTACACAGACACACACAGCAGTGACTATGTTTACACACACACACACAGCAGTGACTATGTTTACACACACACACACACACACAGCAGTGACTATGTTTACTTACACACAAACACAGCAGTGACTATGTTTACACACACACACACACAGCAGTGACTATGTTTACACACACACACACAGAGCAGTGACTATGTTTACACACACACACACAGAGCAGTGACTATGTTTACACACACACACACACAGCAGTGACTATGTTTACACACACACACACAGAGCAGTGACTATGTTTACACACACACACACACAGCAGTGACTATGTTACACACACAAACACACCGAGCAGTGATTATGTTTACACACACACACACACACACAGAGCAGTGACTATGTTTACACACACACACACACAGCAGTGACTATGTTTACACCCACACACACACAGCAGTGACTATGTTTACACACACACACACACAGAGCAGTGAATATGTTTACACACACACACACACACACACAGAGCAGTGACTATGTTTACATACACACACACAGCAGTGACTATGTTTACACACACACACAGCAGTGACTATGTTTACACACACACACAACAGTGAATTTGTTTACACACACACACTGCAGTGACTATGTTTACACACTCACACACACAGAGCAGTGACTACGTTTACACACACAGCAGTGACTATGTTTACACACACACAGCAGTGACTATGTTTACACACACACACACACACACAGCAGTGACTATGTTTACACACTCACACACACAGCAGTGACTATGTTTACACACACACACACACAGAGCAGTGACTATGTTTACACACACACATACAGCAGTGACGATGTTTACACACACAGCAGTGACTATGTTACACCCACACAGAGCAGTGACTATGTTTACACACACACACATACAGCAGTGACTATGTTTACACACACACACACACACACAGCAGTGACTATGTTTACACACCCACACACACACAGAGCACGGACTATGTTTACACACACATACACACACAGAGCAGGGACTATGTTTACACACACACACACACAGAGCAGTGACTATGTTCACACACACACACAGAGCAGTGACTATGTTCACTCACACACACATCAGTGACTATGTTTACACACACACACACACACAGAGCAGTGACAATGTTTACACACACACACACAGCAGTGACTATGTTTACACAAACACACACACAGCAGTGACTATGTTTACACACACACACAGAGCAGTGACTTTGTTTACACACACACACAGAGCAGTGACTATGTTTACACACACACACAGAGCAGTGACTATGTTTACACACACACATACACAGCAGTGACTATGTTTACACACACACGCACACACAGAGCAGTGACTATGTTTACTCACACACACACACATACACACAGAGCAGTGACTATGTTCAGTCACACACACAGCAGTGACTATGTTTACACACACAAACACACAGCAGTGATTATGTTTACACACACACACACAGCAGTGACTATGTTGACACACACACACAGAGCAGTGATTATGTTTCCACACACACATAGCAGTGACTATGTTTACACACACACAGCAGTGACTATGTTTACACACACATACACACACAGAGCAGGGACTATGTTTACACACACACACACACAGAGCAGTGACTATGTTCACACACACACACAGAGCAGTGACTATGTTCACTCACACACACATCAGTGACTATGTTTACACACACACACACACACAGAGCAGTGACGATGTTTACACACACACACACAGAGCAGTGACTTTGTTTACACACACACACACAGCAGTGATTATGATTACACACACACACACACAAAGAGCAGTGACTATGTTTACACACACACACACACAGCAGTGATTATGTTTACACACACACACACACACAGCAGTGACTATGTTTACACACACACACACAGAGCAGTGACTATGTTTACACACACACACACAGCAGTGACTATGTTTACACACACACACACACAGCAGTGACTATGTTTACACACACACACACACAGCAGTGACTATGTTTACTTACACACAAACACAGCAGTGACTATGTTTACACACACACACACACACAGCAGTGACTATGTTTACACACACACACACAGAGCAGTGACTATGTTTACACACACACACACACACAGCAGTGACTATGTTACACAGACACACACAGCAGTGACTATGTTTACACACACACACACAGCAGTGACTATGTTTACACACACACACACACACACAGCAGTGACTATGTTTACTTACACACAAACACAGCAGTGACTATGTTTACACACACACACACACACAGCAGTGACTATGTTTACACACACACACACAGAGCAGTGACTATGTTTACACACACACACACAGAGCAGTGACTATGTTTACACACACACACACACACAGCAGTGACTATGTTTACACACACACACACACACAGAGCAGTGACTATGTTTACACACACACACACACAGCAGTGACTATGTTACACACACAAACACACCGAGCAGTGATTATGTTTACACACACACACACACAGAGCAGTGACTATGTTTACACACACACACACACAGCAGTGACTATGTTTACACCCACACACACACAGCAGTGACTATGTTTACACACACACACACACACAGAGCAGTGAATATGTTTACACACACACACACACAGAGCAGTGACTATGTTTACATACACACACACAGCAGTGACTATGTTTACACACACACACAGCAGTGACTATGTTTACACACACACACAACAGTGAATTTGTTTACACACACACACTGCAGTGACTATGTTTACACACTCACACAGACAGAGCAGTGACTACGTTTACACACACAGCAGTGACTATGTTTACACACACACAGCAGTGACTATGTTTACACACACACACACACGGAGAGCAGTGACTATGTTTACACACACACAGAGCAGTGACTATGTTTACAGACACACACACACAGCAGGGACGATGTTTACACACACACACACACACAGCAGTGACTATGTTTACACACACAAACACACACAGAGCAGTGAATATGTTTACACACACACACAGCAGTGACTATGTTTACACACACACACACACAGCAGTGACTATGTTCACACACACACACAGAGCAGTGACTATGTTTACACACACACACACACACAGAGCAGTGACTATGTTTACACACACACACACACACACACAGAGCAGTGACTATGTTTACACACACAGAGCAGTGACTATGTTTACACACACACACAGCAGTGACTATGTTTACACACACACAGACACAGCAGTGACTATGTTTAAAGACACACAGACACAACAGTGACTATGTTTACACACACACACAGAGCAGTGACTATGTTACACACACACACAGAGCAGTGACTATGTTTACAGACTCACACACACAGCAGTGACTATGTTTACACACACACACACACAGAGCAGTGACTATGTTTACGCACAGGCACACACAGAGCAGTGACTATGTTTACACACACACACAGAGCAGTGACTCTGTTTACACACACACAGCAGTGACTATGTTTACACACACAAACAGAGCAGTGTCTATGTTACACACACACACACAGCAGTGACTATGTTTACACACACACACACACACACAGAGCAGTGACTATGTTTACACACACACACACACAGCAGTGACTATGTTACACACACAAACACACAGAGCAGTGATTATGTTTACACACACACACACACAGAGCAGTGACTATGTTTACACACACACACAGCAGTGACTATGTTTACACCCACACACACACACAGCAGTGACTATGTTTACACACACACACACAGCAGTGACTATGTTTACACACACACACACACACACACACAGAGCAGTGACTATGTTTACATACACAGACACACAGCAGTGACTATGTTTACACACACACACACACACAGCAGTGACTATGTTTACACACACACACACACACACAGCAGTGAATTTGTTTACACACACACACACAGCAGTGACTATATTTACACACTCACACACACAGAGCAGTGACTACGTTTACACACACACACACACAGCAGTGACTATGTTTACACACACACAGCAGTGACTATGTTTACACACACACACACACAGAGCAGTGACTATGTTGACACACGCACAGAGCAGTGACTATGTTTACAGACACACACACACAGCAGTGACTATGTTTACACACACACACACACACACAAAGCAGTGAATATGTTTACACACACACACAGCAGTGACTATGTTTACACTCAAACACACACAGCAGTGACTATGTTCACACACACACACAGAGCAGTGACTATGTTTACACACACACACACACACACAGAGCAGTGACTATGTTTACACACACACACACACAGAGCAGTGACTATGTTTACACACACACACAGAGCAGTGACTATGTTTACACACACACACAGCAGTGACTATGTTTACACACACACACAGCAGTGACTATGTTAACACACACACACACACACAGCAGTGACTATGTTCACACACACACAGAGCAGTGACTATGTTTACACACACGCACACAGCAGTGACTATGTTTACACACACACAGACACAGCAGTGACTATGTTTACAGACACACAGACACAACAGTGACTATGTTTACACACACACACACACACAGAGCAGTGACTATGTTACACACACACACAGAGCAGTGACTATGTTTACAGACTCACACACACAGCAGTGACTATGTTTACACACACACACACACAGAGCAGTGACTATGTTTACGCACACGCACACACAGAGCAGTGACTATGTTTACACACACACACAGAGCAGTGACTCTGTTTACACACACACAGCAGTGACTATGTTTACACACACACACACAGAGCAGTGACTATGTTTACACACACACACACACAGCAGTGACTATGTTACACACACAAACACACAGAGCAGTGATTATGTTTACACACACACACACACACAGAGCAGTGACTATGTTTACACACACACACAGCAGTGACTATGTTCACACCCACACACACACACAGCAGTGACTATGTTTACACACACACACACACACAGCAGTGACTATGTTTACACACACACACACACACACAGAGCAGTGACTATGTTTACATACACAGACACACAGCAGTGACTATGTTTACACACACACACACACACAGCAGTGACTATGTTTACACACACACACACACACACAGCAGTGAATTTGTTTACACACACACACACAGCAGTGACTATATTTACACACTCACACACACAGAGCAGTGACTACGTTTACACACACACACACACAGCAGTGACTATGTTTACACACACACAGCAGAGACTATGTTTACACACACACACACAGAGCAGTGACTATGTTTACACACACACAGAGCAGTGACTATGTTTACAGACACACACACACAGCAGTGACTATGTTTACACACACACACACACACAGAGCAGTGACTATGTTTACACACACACACACACACACAAAGCAGTGAATATGTTTACACACACACACAGCAGTGACTATGTTTACACACACACACACAGCAGTGACTATGTTCACACACACACACAGAGCAGTGACTATGTTTACACACACACACACACACAGAGCAGTGACTATGTTTACACCACACACACACAGAGCAGTGACTATGTTTACACACACACACAGAGCAGTGACTATGTTTACACACACACACAGCAGTGACTATGTTTACACACACACACACACACACACAGCAGTGACTATGTTAACACACACACACACACAGCAGTGACTATATTCACACACACACACACACACACAGAGCAGTGACTATGTTTACACACACGCACACAGCAGTGACTATGTTTACACACACACAGACACAGCAGTGACTATGTTTACACACACACACACACAGAGCAGTGACTATGTTACACACACACACAGAGCAGTGACTATGTTTACACACTCACACACAGAGCAGTGACTATGTTTACACACACACACACACAGCAGTGACTATGTTACACAGACACACACAGCAGTGACTATGTTTACACACACACACACAGCAGTGACTATGTTTACACACACACACACACACACACAGCAGTGACTATGTTTACTTACACACAAACACAGCAGTGACTATGTTTACACACACACACACACACAGCAGTGACTATGTTTACACACACACACAGAGCAGTGACTATGTTTACACACACACACACAGAGCAGTGACTATGTTTACACACACACACACACACAGCAGTGACTATGTTTACACACACACACACACACAGAGCAGTGACTATGTTTACACACACACACACACAGCAGTGACTATGTTACACACACAAACACACCGAGCAGTGATTATGTTTACACACACACACACACACACAGAGCAGTGACTATGTTTACACACACACACACACAGCAGTGACTATGTTTACACCCACACACACACAGCAGTGACTATGTTTACACACACACACACACACAGAACAGTGACTAAGTTTACATACACACACACAGCAGTGACTATGTTTACACACACACACAGCAGTGACTATGTTTACACACACACACAACAGTGAATTTGTTTACACACACACACTGCAGTGACTATGTTTACACACTCACACACACAGAGCAGTGACTATGTTTACACACACACAGCAGTGACTATGTTTACACACACACACACACGGAGAGCAGTGACTATGTTTAAACACACACAGAGCAGTGACTATGTTTACAGACACACACACACAGCAGGGACGATGTTTACACACACACACACACACAGCAGTGACTATGTTTACACACACAAACACACACAGAGCAGTGAATATGTTTACACACACACACAGCAGTGACTATGTTTACACACACACACACACACAGCAGTGACTATGTTCACACACACACACAGAGCAGTGACTATGTTTACACACACACACACACACAGAGCAGTGACTATGTTTACACACACACACACACACAGAGCAGTGACTATGTTTACACACACAGAGCAGTGACTATGTTTACACACACACACAGCAGTGACTATGTTTACACACACACAGACACAGCAGTGACTATGTTTAAAGACACACAGACACAACAGTGACTATGTTTACACACACACACAGAGCAGTGACTATGTTACACACACACACAGAGCAGTGACTATGTTTACAGACTCACACACACAGCAGTGACTATGTTTACACACACACACACACACAGAGCAGTGACTATGTTTACGCACAGGCACACACAGAGCAGTGACTATGTTTACACACACACACAGAGCAGTGACTCTGTTTACACACACACAGCAGTGACTATGTTTACACACACAAACAGAGCAGTGTCTATGTTACACACACACACACAGCAGTGACTATGTTTACACACACACACACACACACACAGAGCAGTGACTATGTTTACACACACACACACACAGCAGTGACTATGTTACACACACAAACACACAGAGCAGTGATTATGTTTACACACACACACACACAGAGCAGTGACTATGTTTACACACACACACAGCAGTGACTATGTTTACACCCACACACACACACAGCAGTGACTATGTTTACACACACACACACAGCAGTGACTATGTTTACACACACACACACACACACACACACAGAGCAGTGACTATGTTTACATACACAGACACACAGCAGTGACTATGTTTACACACACACACACACACAGCAGTGACTATGTTTACACACACACACACACACACAGCAGTGAATTTGTTTACACACACACACACAGCAGTGACTATATTTACACACTCACACACACAGAGCAGTGACTACGTTTACACACACACACACACAGCAGTGACTATGTTTACACACACACAGCAGTGACTATGTTTACACACACACACACACAGAGCAGTGACTATGTTTACACACACACAGAGCAGTGACTATGTTTACAGACACACACACACAGCAGTGACGATGTTTACACACACACACACACACACAAAGCAGTGAATATGTTTACACACACACACAGCAGTGACTATGTTTACACACAAACACACACAGCAGTGACTATGTTCACACACACACACAGAGCAGTGACTATGTTTACACACACACACACACACACAGAGCAGTGACTATGTTTACACACACACACACACAGAGCAGTGACTATGTTTACACACACACACAGAGCAGTGACTATGTTTACACACACACACAGCAGTGACTATGTTTACACACACACACACACACACACAGCAGTGACTATGTTAACACACACACACACACACAGCAGTGACTATGTTCACACACACACAGAGCAGTGACTATGTTTACACACACGCACACAGCAGTGACTATGTTTACACACACACAGACACAGCAGTGACTATGTTTACAGACACACAGACACAACAGTGACTATGTTTACACACACACACACACACAGTGCAGTGACTATGTTACACACACACACAGAGCAGTGACTATGTTTACAGACTCACACACACAGCAGTGACTATGTTTACACACACACACACACAGAGCAGTGACTATGTTTACGCACACGCACACACAGAGCAGTGACTATGTTTACACACACACACAGAGCAGTGACTCTGTTTACACACACACAGCAGTGACTATGTTTACACACACACACACAGAGCAGTGACTATGTTTACACACACACACACACAGCAGTGACTATGTTACACACACAAACACACAGAGCAGTGATTATGTTTACACACACACACACACACAGAGCAGTGACTATGTTTACACACACACACAGCAGTGACTATGTTCACACCCACACACACACACAGCAGTGACTATGTTTACACACACACACACACACAGCAGTGACTATGTTTACACACACACACACACACAGAGCAGTGACTATGTTTACATACACAGACACACAGCAGTGACTATGTTTACACACACACACACACACAGCAGTGACTATGTTTACACACACACACACACACACAGCAGTGAATTTGTTTACACACACACACACAGCAGTGACTATATTTACACACTCACACACACAGAGCAGTGACTACGTTTACACACACACACACACAGCAGTGACTATGTTTACACACACACAGCAGTGACTATGTTTACACACACACACACAGAGCAGTGACTATGTTTACACACACACAGAGCAGTGACTATGTTTACAGACACACACACACAGCAGTGACTATGTTTACACACACACACACACACAGAGCAGTGACTATGTTTACACACACACACACACACACAAAGCAGTGCATATGTTTACACACACACACAGCAGTGACTATGTTTACACACACACACACAGCAGTGACTATGTTCACACACACACACAGAGCAGTGACTATGTTTACACACACACACACACACAGAGCAGTGACTATGTTTACACCACACACACACAGAGCAGTGACTATGTTTACACACACACACAGAGCAGTGACTATGTTTACACACACACACAGCAGTGACTATGTTTACACACACACACACACACACACACAGCAGTGACTATGTTAACACACACACACACACAGCAGTGACTATGTTCACACACACACACACACACACACAGAGCAGTGACTATGTTTACACACACGCACACAGCATTGACTATGTTTACACACACACAGACACAGCAGTGACTATGTTTACACACACACACACACAGAGCAGTGACTATGTTACACACACACACAGAGCAGTGACTATGTTTACACACTCACACACACAGCAGTGACTATGTTTACACACACACACACAGAGCAGTGACTATGTTTACACACACACACACATACAGCAGTGACTATGTTTACACACACACACACACACAGCAGTGACTATGTTACACACACACACACACAGAGCAGTGACTATGTTTACAAACACACACATACAGCAGTGACTATGTTTACACACACACACACACACACAGAGCAGTGACTATGTTTACACACCCACACACACACAGAGCAGGGACTATGTTTACACACACACACACAGAGCAGGGACTATGTTTACACACACACACACACACACACAGAGCAGTGGCTATGTTCACACACACACACACAGCAGTGACTATGTTCACTCACACACACAGCAGTGACTATGTTTACACACACACACAGAGCAGTGACTATGTTTACACACACACACAGCAGTGACTATGTTTACACAAACACACACACAGCAGTGACTATGTTTACACACACACAGAGCAGTGATTATGTTTACACACACACACACACAGAGCAGTGACTATGTTTACACACACACACACAGAGCAGTGACTATGTTTACACACACACACACACAGCAGTGACTATGTTTACACACACACACACAGAGCAGTGACTATGTTTACTCACACACACACACATACACACAGAGCAGTGACTATGTTTACACGCGCACACACACAGAGCAGTGACTATGTTTACACACACACAGAGCAGTGACTATGTTTACACACACACACACAGCAGTGACTATGTTTACACACACACACACACGCACAGCAGTGACTATGTTCACACACACACACACACACACACACAGAGCAGTGACTATGTTTACACACACACACACAGCAGTGACTATGTTTACACACACACAGACACAGCAGTGACTATGTTTACAGACACACACACACAACATTGACTATGTTTACACACGCACGCACACACACACACAGAGCAGTGACTATGTTACACACACACACACAGCAGTGACTATGTTTACACACTCACACACACAGCAGTGACTATGTTTACACACACACACACACAGAGCAGTGACTATGTTTACACACACACATACAGCAGTGACGATGTTTACACACACAGCAGTGACTATGTTACACCCACACAGAGCAGTGACTATGTTTACACACACACACATACAGCAGTGACTATGTTTACACACACACACACACACACAGCAGTGACTATGTTTACACACCCACACACACACAGAGCAGGGACTATGTTTACACACACATACACACACAGAGCAGGGACTATGTTTACACACACACACACACAGAGCAGTGACTATGTTCACACACACACACAGAGCAGTGACTATGTTCACTCACACACACATCAGTGACTATGTTTACACACACACACACACACAGAGCAGTGACGATGTTTACACACACACACACAGCAGTGACTATGTTTACACAAACACACACACAGCAGTGACTATGTTTACACACACACACAGAGCAGTGACTTTGTTTACACACACACACAGAGCAGTGACTTTGTTTACACACACACACAGAGCAGTGACTATGTTTACACACACACATACACAGCAGTGACTATGTTTACACACACACGCACACACAGAGCAGTGACTATGTTTACTCACACACACACACATACACACAGAGCAGTGACTATGTTCAGTCACACACAGAGCAGTGACTATGTTTACACACACAAACACACAGCAGTGATTATGTTTGCACACACACACACAGCAGTGACTATGTTGACACACACACACAGAGCAGTGATTATGTTTCCACACACACACAGCAGTGACTATGTTTACACACACACAGCAGTGACTATGTTTACACACACACACACACACACACAGAGCAGTGACTTTGTTTACACACACACACACAGCAGTGATTATGTTTACACACACACACACACACACAGAGCAGTGACTATGTTTACACACACACACACAGCAGTGATTATGTTTACACACACACACACACACAGAGCAGTGACTATGTTTACACACACACACACACAGCAGTGATTATGTTTACACACACACACACACACAGCAGTGATTATGTTTACACACACACACACACACACAGAGCAGTGACTATGTTTACACACACACACACACAGCAGTGACTATGTTTACACACACACAGCAGTGACTATGTTTACACACACACACACACATACACACAGAGCAGTGACTATGTTTACACACACACACACACAGCAGTGACTATGTTTACACACACACACACAGAGCAGTGACTATGTTTACTCACACAAACACACATACACACAGAGCAGTGACTATGTTTACACGCGCACACACACAGAGCAGTGACTATGTTTACACACACACAGAGCAGTGACTATGTTTACACACACACACACAGCAGTGACTATGTTTACACACACACACACACGCACAGCAGTGACTATGTTCACACACACACACACACACACAGCGCAGTGACTTATGTTTACACACACACACACAGCAGTGACTATGTTTACACACACACAGACACAGCAGTGACTATGTTTACAGACACACACACACAACATTGACTATGTTTACACACGCACACACACACACACAGAGCAGTGACTATGTTACACACACACACACAGCAGTGACTATGTTTACACACTCACACACACAGCAGTGACTATGTTTACACACACACACACAGAGCAGTGACTATGTTTACACACACACATACAGCAGTGACGATGTTTACACACACAGCAGTGACTATGTTACACCCACACAGAGCAGTGACTATGTTTACACACACACACATACAGCAGTGACTATGTTTACACACACACACACACACACAGCAGTGACTATGTTTACACACCCACACACGCACAGAGCAGGGACTATGTTTACACACACATACACACACAGAGCAGGGACTATGTTTACACACACACACACATAGAGCAGTGACTATGTTCACACACACACACAGAGCAGTGACTATGTTCACTCACACACACATCAGTGACTATGTTTACACACACACACACACAGAGCAGTGACGATGTTTACACACACACACACAGCAGTGACTATGTTTACACAAACACACACACAGCAGTGACTATGTTTACACACACACACAGAGCAGTGACTATGTTTACACACACACACAGAGCAGTGACTATGTTTACACACACACAGAGCAGTGACTATGTTTACACACACACACACACAGCAGTGACTATGTTTACACACACACGCACACACAGAGCAGTGACTATGTTTACTCACACACACACACATACACACAGAGCAGTGACTATGTTCAGTCACACACACAGCAGTGACTATGTTTACACACACAAACACACAGCAGTGATTATGTTTACACACACACACACAGCAGTGACTATTTTTACACACACACAGAGCAGTGATTATGTTTCCACACACACACAGCAGTGACTATGTTTACACACACACAGCAGTGACTATGTTTACACACACACACACACACACACAGAGCAGTGACTTTGTTTACACACACACACACAGCAGTGATTATGTTTACACACACACACACACACAGAGCAGTGACTATGTTTACACACACACACACACAGCAGTGATTATGTTTACACACACACACACACACAGAGCAGTGACTATGTTTACACACACACACACACAGCAGTGATTATGTTTACACACTCACACACACACAGCAGTGATTATGTTTACACACACACACAGAGCAGTGACTATGTTTACACACACACACACACAGCAGTGACTATGTTTACACACACACAGCAGTGACTATGTTTACACACACACACACACACACAGAGCAGTGACTATGTTTACACACACACACACACACACAGCAGTGACTATGTTTACACACACACACAGCAGTGACTATGTTTACACACACACACACACAGAGCAGTGACTATGTTTACACACACACACAGAGCAGTGATTATGTTTACACACACACACACACACAGAGCAGTGACTATGTTTACACCACACACACACAGAGCAGTGACTATGTTTACACACACACACAGAGCAGTGACTATGTTTACACACACACACAGCAGTGACTATGTTTACACACACACACACACACACACAGCAGTGACTATGTTAACACACACACACACACAGCAGTGACTATATTCACACACACACACACACACACAGAGCAGTGACTATGTTTACACACACGCACACAGCAGTGACTATGTTTACACACACACAGACACAGCAGTGACTATGTTTACACACACACACACACAGAGCAGTGACTATGTTACACACACACACAGAGCAGTGACTATGTTTACACACTCACACACAGAGCAGTGACTATGTTTACACACACACACACACAGCAGTGACTATGTTACACAGACACACACAGCAGTGACTATGTTTACACACACACACACAGCAGTGACTATGTTTACACACACACACACACACACACAGCAGTGACTATGTTTACTTACACACAAACACAGCAGTGACTATGTTTACACACACACACACACACAGCAGTGACTATGTTTACACACACACACACAGAGCAGTGACTATGTTTACACACACACACACAGAGCAGTGACTATGTTTACACACACACACACACACAGCAGTGACTATGTTTACACACACACACACACACAGAGCAGTGACTATGTTTACACACACACACACACAGCAGTGACTATGTTACACACACAAACACACCGAGCAGTGATTATGTTTACACACACACACACACACACAGAGCAGTGACTATGTTTACACACACACACACACAGCAGTGACTATGTTTACACCCACACACACACAGCAGTGACTATGTTTACACACACACACACACACAGAACAGTGACTAAGTTTACATACACACACACAGCAGTGACTATGTTTACACACACACACAGCAGTGACTATGTTTACACACACACACAACAGTGAATTTGTTTACACACACACACTGCAGTGACTATGTTTACACACTCACACACACAGAGCAGTGACTACGTTTACACACACAGCAGTGACTATGTTTACACACACACAGCAGTGACTATGTTTACACACACACACACACGGAGAGCAGTGACTATGTTTACACACACACAGAGCAGTGACTATGTTTACAGACACACACACACAGCAGGGACGATGTTTACACACACACACACACACAGCAGTGACTATGTTTACACACACAAACACACACAGAGCAGTGAATATGTTTACACACACACACAGCAGTGACTATGTTTACACACACACACACACACAGCAGTGACTATGTTCACACACACACACAGAGCAGTGACTATGTTTACACACACACACACACACAGAGCAGTGACTATGTTTACACACACACACACACACAGAGCAGTGACTATGTTTACACACACAGAGCAGTGACTATGTTTACACACACACACAGCAGTGACTATGTTTACACACACACAGACACAGCAGTGACTATGTTTAAAGACACACAGACACAACAGTGACTATGTTTACACACACACACAGAGCAGTGACTATGTTACACACACACACAGAGCAGTGACTATGTTTACAGACTCACACACACAGCAGTGACTATGTTTACACACACACACACACAGAGCAGTGAATATGTTTACGCACAGGCACACACAGAGCAGTGACTATGTTTACACACACACACAGAGCAGTGACTCTGTTTACACACACACAGCAGTGACTATGTTTACACACACAAACAGAGCAGTGTCTATGTTACACACACACACACAGCAGTGACTATGTTTACACACACACACACACACACACAGAGCAGTGACTATGTTTACACACACACACACACAGCAGTGACTATGTTACACACACAAACACACAGAGCAGTGATTATGTTTACACACACACACACACAGAGCAGTGACTATGTTTACACACACACAGAGCAGTGACTATGTTTACAGACACACACACACAGCAGTGACTATGTTTACACACACACACACACAAAGCAGTGAATATGTTTACACACACACACAGCAGTGACTATGTTTACACACAAACACACACAGAGCAGTGACTACGTTTACACACACACACACACAGCAGTGACTATGTTTACACACACACAGCAGAGACTATGTTTACACACACACACACAGAGCAGTGACTATGTTTACACACACACAGAGCAGTGACTATGTTTACAGACACACACACACAGCAGTGACTATGTTTACACACACACACACACACAGAGCAGTGACTATGTTTACACACACACACACACACACAAAGCAGTGAATATGTTTACACACACACACAGCAGTGACTATGTTTACACACACACACACAGCAGTGACTATGTTCACACACACACACAGAGCAGTGACTATGTTTACACACACACACACACACAGAGCAGTGACTATGTTTACACCACACACACACAGAGCAGTGACTATGTTTACACACACACACAGAGCAGTGACTATGTTTACACACACACACAGCAGTGACTATGTTTACACACACACACACACACACACAGCAGTGACTATGTTAACACACACACACACACAGCAGTGACTATATTCACACACACACACACACACACAGAGCAGTGACTATGTTTACACACACGCACACAGCAGTGACTATGTTTACACACACACAGACACAGCAGTGACTATGTTTACACACACACACACACAGAGCAGTGACTATGTTACACACACACACAGAGCAGTGACTATGTTTACACACTCACACACAGAGCAGTGACTATGTTTACACACACACACACACAGCAGTGACTATGTTACACAGACACACACAGCAGTGACTATGTTTACACACACACACACAGCAGTGACTATGTTTACACACACACACACACACACACAGCAGTGACTATGTTTACTTACACACAAACACAGCAGTGACTATGTTTACACACACACACACACATAGCAGTGACTATGTTTACACACACACACACAGAGCAGTGACTATGTTTACACACACACACACAGAGCAGTGACTATGTTTACACACACACACACAGCAGTGACTATGTTTACACACACACACACACACAGAGCAGTGACTATGTTTACACACACACACACACAGCAGTGACTATGTTACACACACAAACACACCGAGCAGTGATTATGTTTACACACACACACACACACACAGAGCAGTGACTATGTTTACACACACACACACACAGCAGTGACTATGTTTACACCCACACACACACAGCAGTGACTATGTTTACACACACACACACACACAGAACAGTGACTAAGTTTACATACACACACACAGCAGTGACTATGTTTACACACACACACAGCAGTGACTATGTTTACACACACACACAACAGTGAATTTGTTTACACACACACACTGCAGTGACTATGTTTACACACTCACACACACAGAGCAGTGACTACGTTTACACACACAGCAGTGACTATGTTTACACACACACAGCAGTGACTATGTTTACACACACACACACACGGAGAGCAGTGACTATGTTTACACACACACAGAGCAGTGACTATGTTTACAGACACACACACACAGCAGGGACGATGTTTACACACACACACACACACAGCAGTGACTATGTTTACACACACAAACACACACAGAGCAGTGAATATGTTTACACACACACACAGCAGTGACTATGTTTACACACACACACACACACAGCAGTGACTATGTTCACACACACACACAGAGCAGTGACTATGTTTACACACACACACACACACAGAGCAGTGACTATGTTTACACACACACACACACACAGAGCAGTGACTATGTTTACACACACAGAGCAGTGACTATGTTTACACACACACACAGCAGTGACTATGTTTACACACACACAGACACAGCAGTGACTATGTTTAAAGACACACAGACACAACAGTGACTATGTTTACACACACACACAGAGCAGTGACTATGTTACACACACACACAGAGCAGTGACTATGTTTACAGACTCACACACACAGCAGTGACTATGTTTACACACACACACACACAGAGCAGTGACTATGTTTACGCACAGGCACACACAGAGCAGTGACTATGTTTACACACACACACAGAGCAGTGACTCTGTTTACACACACACAGCAGTGACTATGTTTACACACACAAACAGAGCAGTGTCTATGTTACACACACACACACAGCAGTGACTATGTTTACACACACACACACACACACACAGAGCAGTGACTATGTTTACACACACACACACACAGCAGTGACTATGTTACACACACAAACACACAGAGCAGTGATTATGTTTACACACACACACACACAGAGCAGTGACTATGTTTACACACACACACAGCAGTGACTATGTTTACACCCACACACACACACAGCAGTGACTATGTTTACACACACACACACAGCAGTGACTATGTTTACACACACACACACACACACACACACAGAGCAGTGACTATGTTTACATACACAGACACACAGCAGTGACTATGTTTACACACACACACACACACAGCAGTGACTATGTTTACACACACACACACACACACACAGCAGTGAATTTGTTTACACACACACACACAGCAGTGACTATATTTACACACTCACACACACAGAGCAGTGACTACGTTTACACACACACACACACAGCAGTGACTATGTTTACACACACACAGCAGTGACTATGTTTACACACACACACACACAGAGCAGTGACTATGTTTACACACACACAGAGCAGTGACTATGTTTACAGACACACACACACAGCAGTGACTATGTTTACACACACACACACACACACAAAGCAGTGAATATGTTTACACACACACACAGCAGTGACTATGTTTACACACAAACACACACAGCAGTGACTATGTTCACACACACACACAGAGCAGTGACTATGTTTACACACACACACACACACACAGAGCAGTGACTATGTTTACACACACACACACACAGAGCAGTGACTATGTTTACACACACACACAGAGCAGTGACTATGTTTACACACACACACAGCAGTGACTATGTTTACACACACACACACACACACACAGCAGTGACTATGTTAACACACACACACACACACAGCAGTGACTATGTTCACACACACACAGAGCAGTGACTATGTTTACACACACGCACACAGCAGTGACTATGTTTACACACACACAGACACAGCAGTGACTATGTTTACAGACACACAGACACAACAGTGACTATGTTTACACACACACACACACACAGTGCAGTGACTATGTTACACACACACACAGAGCAGTGACTATGTTTACAGACTCACACACACAGCAGTGACTATGTTTACACACACACACACACAGAGCAGTGACTATGTTTACGCACACGCACACACAGAGCAGTGACTATGTTTACACACACACACAGAGCAGTGACTCTGTTTACACACACACAGCAGTGACTATGTTTACACACACACACACAGAGCAGTGACTATGTTTACACACACACACACACAGCAGTGACTATGTTACACACACAAACACACAGAGCAGTGATTATGTTTACACACACACACACACACAGAGCAGTGACTATGTTTACACACACACACAGCAGTGACTATGTTCACACCCACACACACACACAGCAGTGACTATGTTTACACACACACACACACACAGCAGTGACTATGTTTACACACACACACACACACACAGAGCAGTGACTATGTTTACATACACAGACACACAGCAGTGACTATGTTTACACACACACACACACACAGCAGTGACTATGTTTACACACACACACACACAGCAGTGAATTTGTTTACACACACACACACAGCAGTGACTATATTTACACACTCACACACACAGAGCAGTGACTACGTTTACACACACACACACACAGCAGTGACTATGTTTACACACACACAGCAGTGACTATGTTTACACACACACACACAGAGCAGTGATTATGTTTACACACACACAGAGCAGTGACTATGTTTACAGACACACACACACAGCAGTGACTATGTTTACACACACACACACACACAGAGCAGTGACTATGTTTACACACACACACACACACACAAAGCAGTGAATATGTTTACACACACACACAGCAGTGACTATGTTTACACACACACACACAGCAGTGACTATGTTCACACACACACACAGAGCAGTGACTATGTTTACACACACACACACACACAGAGCAGTGACTATGTTTACACCACACACACACAGAGCAGTGACTATGTTTACACACACACACAGAGCAGTGACTATGTTTACACACACACACAGCAGTGACTATGTTTACACACACACACACACACACAGCAGTGACTATGTTAACACACACACACACACAGCAGTGACTATGTTCACACACACACACACACACACACAGAGCAGTGACTATGTTTACACACACGCACACAGCATTGACTATGTTTACACACACACAGACACAGCAGTGACTATGTTTACACACACACACACACAGAGCAGTGACTATGTTACACACACACACAGAGCAGTGACTATGTTTACACACTCACACACACAGCAGTGACTATGTTTACACACACACACACAGAGCAGTGACTATGTTTACACACACACACACATACAGCAGTGACTATGTTTACACACACACACACACAGCAGTGACTATGTTACACACACACACACACAGAGCAGTGACTATGTTTACAAACACACACATACAGCAGTGACTATGTTTACACACACACACACACACACAGAGCAGTGACTATGTTTACACACCCACACACACACAGAGCAGGGACTATGTTTACACACACACACACACAGAGCAGGGACTATGTTTACACACACACACACACACACACAGAGCAGTGGCTATGTTCACACACACACACACAGCAGTGACTATGTTCACTCACACACACAGCAGTGACTATGTTTACACACACACACAGAGCAGTGACTATGTTTACACACACACACAGCAGTGACTATGTTTACACAAACACACACACAGCAGTGACTATGTTTACACACACACAGAGCAGTGATTATGTTTACACACACACACACACAGAGCAGTGACTATGTTTACACACACACACACAGAGCAGTGACTATGTTTACACACACACACACACAGCAGTGACTATGTTTACACACACACACACAGAGCAGTGACTATGTTTACTCACACACACACACATACACACAGAGCAGTGACTATGTTTACACGCGCACACACACAGAGCAGTGACTATGTTTACACACACACAGAGCAGTGACTATGTTTACACACACACACACAGCAGTGACTATGTTTACACACACACACACACGCACAGCAGTGACTATGTTCACACACACACACACACACACACACAGAGCAGTGACTATGTTTACACACACACACACAGCAGTGACTATGTTTACACACACACAGACACAGCAGTGACTATGTTTACAGACACACACACACAACATTGACTATGTTTACACACGCACGCACACACACACACAGAGCAGTGACTATGTTACACACACACACACAGCAGTGACTATGTTTACACACTCACACACACAGCAGTGACTATGTTTACACACACACACACACAGAGCAGTGACTATGTTTACACACACACATACAGCAGTGACGATGTTTACACACACAGCAGTGACTATGTTACACCCACACAGAGCAGTGACTATGTTTACACACACACACATACAGCAGTGACTATGTTTACACACACACACACACACACAGCAGTGACTATGTTTACACACCCACACACACACAGAGCACGGACTATGTTTACACACACATACACACACAGAGCAGGGACTATGTTTACACACACACACACACAGAGCAGTGACTATGTTCACACACACACACAGAGCAGTGACTATGTTCACTCACACACACATCAGTGACTATGTTTACACACACACACACACACAGAGCAGTGACGATGTTTACACACACACACACAGCAGTGACTATGTTTACACAAACACACACACAGCAGTGACTATGTTTACACACACACACAGAGCAGTGACTTTGTTTACACACACACACAGAGCAGTGACTTTGTTTACACACACACACAGAGCAGTGACTATGTTTACACACACACATACACAGCAGTGACTATGTTTACACACACACGCACACACAGAGCAGTGACTATGTTTACTCACACACACACACATACACACAGAGCAGTGACTATGTTCAGTCACACACAGAGCAGTGACTATGTTTACACACACAAACACACAGCAGTGATTATGTTTGCACACACACACACAGCAGTGACTATGTTGACACACACACACAGAGCAGTGATTATGTTTCCACACACACACAGCAGTGACTATGTTTACACACACACAGCAGTGACTATGTTTACACACACACACACACACACACAGAGCAGTGACTTTGTTTACACACACACACACAGCAGTGATTATGTTTACACACACACACACACACACAGAGCAGTGACTATGTTTACACACACACACACAGCAGTGATTATGTTTACACACACACACACACACAGAGCAGTGACTATGTTTACACACACACACACACAGCAGTGATTATGTTTACACACACACACACACACAGCAGTGATTATGTTTACACACACACACACACACACAGAGCAGTGACTATGTTTACACACACACACACACAGCAGTGACTATGTTTACACACACACAGCAGTGACTATGTTTACACACACACACACACATACACACAGAGCAGTGACTATGTTTACACACACACACACACAGCAGTGACTATGTTTACACACACACACACAGAGCAGTGACTATGTTTACTCACACACACACACATACACACAGAGCAGTGACTATGTTTACACGCGCACACACACAGAGCAGTGACTATGTTTACACACACACAGAGCAGTGACTATGTTTACACACACACACACAGCAGTGACTATGTTTACACACACACACACACGCACAGCAGTGACTATGTTCACACACACACACACACACACAGCGCAGTGACTTATGTTTACACACACACACACAGCAGTGACTATGTTTACACACACACAGACACAGCAGTGACTATGTTTACAGACACACACACACAACATTGACTATGTTTACACACGCACACACACACACACAGAGCAGTGACTATGTTACACACACACACACAGCAGTGACTATGTTTACACACTCACACACACAGCAGTGACTATGTTTACACACACACACACAGAGCAGTGACTATGTTTACACACACACATACAGCAGTGACGATGTTTACACACACAGCAGTGACTATGTTACACCCACACAGAGCAGTGACTATGTTTACACACACACACATACAGCAGTGACTATGTTTACACACACACACACACACACAGCAGTGACTATGTTTACACACCCACACACGCACAGAGCAGGGACTATGTTTACACACACATACACACACAGAGCAGGGACTATGTTTACACACACACACACACAGAGCAGTGACTATGTTCACACACACACACAGAGCAGTGACTATGTTCACTCACACACACATCAGTGACTATGTTTACACACACACACACACAGAGCAGTGACGATGTTTACACACACACACACAGCAGTGACTATGTTTACACAAACACACACACAGCAGTGACTATGTTTACACACACACACAGAGCAGTGACTATGTTTACACACACACACAGAGCAGTGACTATGTTTACACACACACACAGAGCAGTGACTATGTTTACACACACACACACACAGCAGTGACTATGTTTACACACACACGCACACACAGAGCAGTGACTATGTTTACTCACACACACACACATACACACAGAGCAGTGACTATGTTCAGTCACACACACAGCAGTGACTATGTTTACACACACAAACACACAGCAGTGATTATGTTTACACACACACACACAGCAGTGACTATTTTTACACACACACACAGAGCAGTGATTATGTTTCCACACACACACAGCAGTGACTATGTTTACACACACACAGCAGTGACTATGTTTACACACACACACACACACACACAGAGCAGTGACTTTGTTTACACACACACACACAGCAGTGATTATGTTTACACACACACACACACACAGAGCAGTGACTATGTTTACACACACACACACACAGCAGTGATTATGTTTACACACACACACACACACAGAGCAGTGACTATGTTTACACACACACACACACAGCAGTGATTATGTTTACACACTCACACACACACAGCAGTGATTATGTTTACACACACACACAGAGCAGTGACTATGTTTACACACACACACACACAGCAGTGACTATGTTTACACACACACAGCAGTGACTATGTTTACACACACACACACACACACAGAGCAGTGACTATGTTTACACACACACACACACACACAGCAGTGACTATGTTTACACACACACACAGCAGTGACTATGTTTACACACACACACACACACAGAGCAGTGACTATGTTTACACACACACACAGAGCAGTGATTATGTTTACACACACACACAGCAGTGACTATGTTTACACACACACAGCAGTGACTATGTTTACACACACACACACACACACACAGCAGTGACTATGTTTACACACACACACATACACAGCAGTGACTATGTTTACACACACACACACACAGCAGTGACTATGTTTACACACACACACACAGAGCAGTGACTATGTTTACACACACACACACAGCAGTGACTATGTTTACACACACACACAGCAGTGACTATGTTTACACACACACACACAGAGCAGTGACTATGTTTACACACACACACAGAGCAGTGATTATGTTTACACACACACACACAGCAGTGACTATGTTTACACACACACAGCAGTGGCTATGTTTACACACACACACACAAACACAGCAGTGACTATGTTTACACACACACACATACACAGCAGTGACTATGTTTCCACACACACACACACAGCAGTGACTATATTTACACACACACACACACAGAGCAGTGACTATGTTTACACACACACACACACAGCAGTGACTATGTTTACACACACACACACACAGCAGTGACTATGTTTACACACACACACACAGCAGTGACTATGTTCACACACACACACACAGCAGTGACTATGTTTACACACACACAGAGCAGTGACTATGTTTACACACACACACAGAGCAGTGACTATGTTTACACACACACACACACACACACACACAGCAGTGACTATGTTTACACACACACACACACAGCAGTGACTATGTTTACACACACACACACACAGAGCAGTGACTATGTTTACACAAACACACACACACAGCAGTGAACTAGGGAATATGGACAGTGTGGCTCTGAGGCAGAGCAGACGGGGAGAAGTTGCTGAACACAGCGGGTCTGGTGGCCTGAAGTGCATATGTTTTAATGCAAGGAGCATTACGGGTAAGGCAGATGAACTTAGAGCTTGGATTAGTACTTGGAACTATGATGTTGTTGCCATTACAGAGACCTGGTTGAGGGAAGGGCAGGATTGGCAGCTAAACGTTCCAGGATTTAGATGTTTCAGGCGGGATAGAGGGGGATGTAAAAGGGGAGGCGGAGTTGCGCTACTTGTTCAGGAGAGTATCACAGCTATACAGCGAGAGGACACCTCAGAGGGCAGGGAGGCTATATGGGTAGAGATCAGGAATAAGAAGGGTGCAGTCACAATGTTGGGGGTATACTACAGGCCTCCCAACAGCCAGCGGGAGATAGAGGAGCAGATAGGTAGACAGATTTTGGAAAAGAGTAAAAACAACAGGGTTGTGGTGATGGGAGACTTCAACTTCCCCAATATTGACTGGGACTCACTTAGTGCCAGGGGCTTAGACGGGGCAGAGTTTGTAAGGAGCATCCAGGAGGGCTTCTTAAAACAATATGTAAACAGTCCAACTAGGGAAGAGGCGGTACTGGACCTGGTATTGGGGAATGAGCCCGGCCAGGTGGTAGATGTTTCAGTAGGGGAGCATTTCGGTAACAGTGACCACAATTCAGTAAGTTTTAAAGTACTGGTGGACAAGGATAAGAGTGGTCCGAGGATGAATGTGCTAAATTGGGGGAAGGCTAATTATAACAATATTAGGCGGGAACTGAAGAGCATAGATTGGGGGCGGATGCTTGAGGGCAAATCAACATCTGACATGTGGGAGGCTTTCAAGTGTCAGTTGATAGGAATACAGGACAGGCATGTTCCTGTGAGGAAGAAAGACAAATACGGCAATTTTCGGGAACCTTGGATGACGAATGATATTGTAGGCCTCGTCAAAAAGAAAAAGGAGGCATTTGTCAGGGCTAAAAGGCTGGGAACAGACGAAGCCTGTGTGGCATATAAGGAAAGTAGGAAGGAACTTAAGCAGGGAGTCAGGAGGGCTAGAAGGGGTCATGAAAAGTCATTGGCAAATAGGGTTAAGGAAAATCCCAAGGCTTTTTACACTTACATAAAAAGCAAGAGGGTAGCCAGGGAAAGGGTTGGCCCACTGAAGGATAGGCAAGGGAATCTATGTGTGGAGCCAGAGGAAATGGGCGAGGTACTAAATGAATACTTTGCATCAGTATTCACCAAAGAGAAGGAATTGGTAGATGTTGAGTCTGGAGAAGGGGGTGTAGATAGCCTGGGTCACATTGTGATCCAAAAAGACGAGGTGTTGGGTGTCTTAAAAAATATTAAGGTAGATAAGTCCCCAGGGCCGGATGGGATCTACCCCAGAATACTGAAGGAGGCTGGAGAGGAAATTGCTGAGGCCTTGACAGAAATCTTTGGATCCTCGCTGTCTTCAGGGGATGTCCCGGAGGACTGGAGAATAGCCAATGTTGTTCCTCTGTTTAAGAAGGGTGGCAGGGATAATCCCGGGAACTACAGGCCGGTGAGCCTTACTTCAGTGGTAGGGAAATTACTGGAGAGAATTCTTCGAGACAGGATCTACTCCCATTTGGAAGCAAATGGACGTATTAGTGAGAGGCAGCACGGTTTTGTGAAGGGGAGGTCGTGTCTCACTAACTTGATCGAGTTTTTCGAGGAGGTCACTAAGATGATTGATGCAGGTAGGGCAGTAGATGTTGTCTATATGGACTTCAGTAAGGCCTTTGACAAGGTCCCTCATGGTAGACTAGTACAAAAGGTGAAGTCACACGGGATCAGGGGTGAACTGGCAAGGTGGATACAGAACTGGCTAGGCCATAGAAGGCAGAGGGTAGCAATGGAGGGATGCTTTTCTAATTGGAGGGCTGTGACCAGTGGTGTTCCACAGGGATCAGTGCTGGGACCTTTGCTCTTTGTAGTATATATAAATGATTTGGAGGAAAATGTAACTGGTCTGATTAGTAAGTTTGCAGACGACACAAAGGTTGGTGGAATTGCGGATAGCGATGAGGACTGTCAGAGGATACAGCAGGATTTAGATTGTCTGGAGACTTGGGCGGAGAGATGGCAGATGGAGTTTAACCTGGACAACTGTGAGGTAATGCATTTTGGAAGGGCTAATGCAGGTAGGGAATATACAGTGAATGGTAGAACCCTCAAGAGTATTGAAAGTCAAAGAGATCTAGGAGTACAGGTCCACAGATCACTGAAAGGGGCTACACAGGTGGAGAAGGTAGTCAAGAAGGCATACGGCATGCTTGCCTTCATTGGCCGGGGCATTGAGTATAAGAATTGGCAAGTCATGTTGCAGCTGTATAGAACCTTAGTTAGGCCACACTTGGAGTATAGTGTTCAATTCTGGTCGCCACACTACCAGAAGGATGTGGAGGCTTTAGAGAGGGTGCAGAAGAGATTTACCAGAATGTTGCCTGGTATGGAGGGCATAAGCTATGAGGAGCGATTGAATAAACTCGGTTTGTTCTCACTGGAACGAAGGAGGTTGAGGGGCGACCTGATAGAGGTATACAAAATTATGAGGGGCATAGACAGAGTGGATAGTCAGAGGCTTTTCCCCAGGGTAGAGGGGTCAATTACTAGGGGGCATAGGTTTAAGGTGAGAGGGGCAAAGTTTAGAGTAGATGTACGAGGCAAGTTTTTTACGCAGAGGGTAGTGGGTGCCTGGAACTCACTACCGGAGGAGGTAGTGGAGGCAGGGACGATAGGGACATTTAAGGGGCATCTTGACAAATATATGAATAGGATGGGAATAGAAGGATACGGACCCAGGAAGTGTAGAAGATTGTAGTTTAGTCGGGCAGTATGGTCGGCACGGGCTTGGAGGGCCGAAGGGCCTGTTCCTGTGCTGTACATTTCTTTGTTCTTTGTTCTTTGACTATGTTTACAGACACATACACACACAGCAGTGACTATGTTTACACACACACACACACAGAGCAGTGACTATGTTTACACACACACACACACACACACAGAGCAGTGACTATGTTTACACACTCACACACACATTGAGCAGTGACTATGTTTACACACACACACAGAGCAGTGACTATGTTTACACACACAGACACACACAGAGCAGTGACTATGTTGACACACACACACACACACACACAGAGCAGTGACTATGTTTACACACACACACACACAGCAGTGACTATGTTTACACACACACAGAGCAGTGACTATGTTTACACACACACACACACAGAGCAGTGACTATGTTGACACACACACACACACACACAGAGCAGTGACTATGTTTACACACACACACAGCAGTGACTATGTTTACACACACACAGCGCAGTGACTATGTTTACACACACACACACACACAACAGTGACTATGTTTACACACACACACACACACACAGAGCAGTGACTATGTTACACACACACACAGAGCAGTGACTATGTTTACACACTCACACACACAGCAGTGACAATGTTTACACACACACACACACAGAGCAGTGACTATGTTTACACACACACACACATACAGCAGTGACTATGTTTACACACACACACACACACAGCAGTGACTATGTTACACACACACTCACACAGAGCAGTGACTATGTTTACAAACACACACATACAGCAGTGACTATGTTTACACACACACACACAGACACACAGCAGTGACTATGTTTACACACCCACACACACAGAGCAGGGACTATGTTTACACACACACACACACACACACAGAGCAGGGACTATGTTTACACACACACACACACACACACAGAGCAGTGGCTATGTTCACACACACACCCACACAGCAGTGACTATGTTCACTCACACACACAGCAGTGACTATGTTTACACACACACACACACAGAGCAGTGACTATGTTTACACACACACACACAGCAGTGACTATGTTTGCACAAACACACACACAGCAGTGACTATGTTTACACACACACAGACACAGCAGTGACTATGTTTACAGACACACACACACAACATTGACTATGTTTACACACGCACACACACACACACACAGAGCAGTGACTATGTTACACACACACACACAGCAGTGACTATGTTTACACACACACACACACACAGAGCAGTGACTATGTTTACACACACACATACAGCAGTGACGATGTTTACACACACAGCAGTGACTATGTTACACCCACACAGAGCAGTGACTATGTTTACACACACACACATACAGCAGTGACTATGTTTACACACACACACACACACACAGCAGTGACTATGTTTACACAAACACACACACAGCAGTGACTATGTTTACACACACACACAGAGCAGTGACGATGTTTATACACATACACAGAGCAGTGACTATGTTTACACACACACACAGAGCAGTGACTATGTTTACACACACACACACACAGCAGTGACTATGTTTACACACACACGCACACACAGAGCAGTGACTATGTTTACTCACACACACACATACACACAGAGCAGTGACTATGTTCAGTCACACACACAGCAGTGACTATGTTTACACACACAAACACACAGCATTGATTATGTTTACACACACACACACAGCAGTGACTATGTTTACACACACACACAGAGCAGTGATTATGTTTCCACACACACACAGCAGTGACTATGTTTACACACACACAGCAGTGACTATGTTTAACACACACACACACACACACACAGAGCAGTGACTTTGTTTACACACACACACACAGCAGTGATTATGTTTACACACACACACACACAGAGCAGTGACTATGTTTACACACACACACACACAGCAGTGATTATGTTTGCACACACACACACACACAGAGCAGTGACTATGTTTACACACACACACACACAGCAGTGATTATGTTTACACACACACACACACAGCAGTGATTATGTTTACACACACACACACACACAGAGCAGTGACTATGTTTACACACACACACAGCAGTGACTATGTTTACACACACACACAGAGCAGTGACTATGTTTACACACACACACAGAGCAGTGACTCCGTTTACACACACACACACACACAGAGCAGTGACTATGTTTACACACACACACAGAGCAGTGACTATGTTTACACAGACACACACACAGAGCAGTGACTATGTTTAAACACACACACACAGAGCAGTTACTATGTTTACACACACACAGCAGTGACTATGTTTACACACACACACACACAGCAGTGACTATGTTTACACACACACAGAGAGCAGCGACTATGTTTACACACACACACACAGCAGTGACTATGTTTACACACACACACACAGTAGTGACTATGTTAACACACACACACACACACATCAGTGACTATGTTCACACACACACACACACACAGAGCAGTGACTATGTTTACACACACACACACAGCAGTGACTATGTTTACACACACACAGACACAGCAGTGACTATGTTTACACACACACACACACACACATCAGTGACTATGTTCACACACACACACACACACAGAGCAGTGACTATGTTTACACACACACACACAGCAGTGACTATGTTTACACACACACACACACAGCAGTGACTATGTTTACACACACACACACACAGAGGAGTGACTATGTTTACACACACACACACATACAGCAGTGACTATGTTTACACACACACACAACAGTGACTATGTTTACACACACACACAGCAGTGACTATGTTTACACACACACACAGCAGTGACTATGTTTACACACACACCCACATCAGTGACTATGTTTACACACACACACAGCAGTGACTATGTTTACACACACACACAGCAGTGACTATGTTTACACACACACACAGCAGTGACTATGTTTCCACACACACACAGCAGTGACTATGTTTACACACACACACACACAGCAGTGACTACGATTACACACACACACACACACAGCAGTGACTATGTTTACACACACACACACACACACAACAGTGACTATGTTTACACACACACACACAGCGGTGACTATGTTTACACACACACACACACACAGCAGTAACTATGTTTACACACGCACACACAGCAGTGACTATGTTTACACACACACACACACAGCAGTGACTATGTTTACACACACACACACACAGCAGTGACTATGTTTACACACACACACACACACAGCAGTGACTATGTTTACACACACACACACACACACAGCAGTGACTATGTTTACACGCACACACTCACAGCAGTGACTATGTTTACACACACACACACACACACAGCAGTGACTATGATTACACACACACACACAGCAGTGACAATGTTTAGACACACACACACACACACAGCAGTGACTATGATTACACACACACACAGAGCAGTGACTATGTTTACACACACACACACAGCAGTGACTATGTTTACACACACACACACACACACACAGCAGTGACTATGTTTACACACACAGCAGTGAATATGTTTACACACACAGACACACAGCAGTGACTATGTTCACACCCACACACACACAGCAGTGACTATGTTCACACACACACACACACACACACAGCAGTGACTATGTTGATACACACACACACAGAGCAGTGACTATGTTTACACACACACACACAGCAGTGACTACGTTTACACACACACACACACAGCAGTGACTATGTTTACACACACACACACACACCAGTGACTATGTTACACACACACACACACACACACACAGCAGTGACTATGTTTTCACACACACACACACACAGCAGTGACTATGATTACACACACACACACAGCAGTGACTATGTTTACACACACACACAGCAGTGACTATGTTTACACACACACAGCAGTGATTATGTTTTCACACACACACACACAGCAGTGACTATGTTTACACACACACACACAGTGCAGTGACTATGTTACACACACACACAGCAGTGACTATGTTTACACACACACACACACACACACAGCAGTGACTATGTTTTCACACACACACACACAGCAGTGACTATGTTTACACACACACACACAGCACTGACTATGTTCACACACACACACACACAGCAGTGACTATGTTTACACACACACAGCAGTGACTATGTTTACACACACACACACACACAGCAGTGACTATGTTTACACACACACACACACACAGAGCAGTGACTATGTTTACACACACACACACACAGAGCAGTGACTATGTTTACACACACACACACAGAACAGTGACTCTGTTTACACACACACACACAGAGAAGTGAGTATGTTTACACACACACACAGAGAGCAGTGACTATGTTTACACACACAGCAGTGACTATGTTTACACACACACACACACAGAGCAGTGACTATGTTTACACACACACACACACAGCAGTGACTATGTTTACACACACACACACACACAGAGCAATGACTATGTTTACACACACACACAGCAGTGACTATGTTTACAAACACACACAGAGCAGTGACTATGTTTACACACACACACACACACAGAAGTGAGTATGTTTACACACACACACAGAGCAGTGACCATGTTTACACACACACACAGCAGTGACTATGTTTACACACACACACACAGCAGTGACTATGTTTACACACACACACACACAGAGAAGTGACTTTGTTTACACACACACACACAGCAGTGACTATGTTTACACAGACACACACACACACAGCAGTGACTATGTTTACACACACACACAGAGCAGTGACTATGTTTACACACACACACACAGAGCAGTGACTATGTTTACACATACACAGCTGTGACTATGTTTACACACACACACACACACACAGCCGTGACTATGTTTACACACACACACAGAGCAGTGACTATGTTTACACACACACACACACACACAGCAGTAACTATGTTTACACACACACACACACAGCAGTGACTATGTTTACACACTCACAAACACACAGAGCAGCGACTATGTTTACACACACACACACACACACAGCAGTGACTATGTTTACACACACAAACACACAGCAGTGACTATGTTTACACACACACACACAGCAGTGACTATGTTTACACACACACACACACAGCAGTGACTATGTTTACACACACACACACAGCAGTGACTATGTTTACACACACACACAGCAGTGACTATGTTTACACACACACACACACAGCAGTGACTATGTTTGCACACACACACACACAGCAGTGACTATGTTTAGACACACACACACAGCAGTGACTATGTTTACACACACACACACACACAGCAGTGACTATGTTTACACACACACACACACACAGCAGTGACTATGTTTACACACACACACACAGAAGTGATTATGTTTACACACACACACACAGCAGTGACTATGTTTACACACACACAGCAGTGACTATGTTTACACACACACACAGCAGTGACTATGTTTACACACACACACACACACAGCAGTGACTATGTTTACACACACAGACACACACAGCAGTGACTATGTTTACACACACACACACACACACAGCAGTGACTATGTTTACACACACACACACACAGAGCAGTGACTATTTTTACACACACACACACACAGCAGTGACTAGGTTTACACACACACACACACAGCAGTGACTATGTTTACACACACACACACACACACACACAGCAGTGACTATGTTTACACACACACACACACAGCAGTGACTATGTTTACAAACACACACACACACTGCAGTGACTATGTTTACACACACACAGCAGTGACTATGTTTACACACACAGCAGTGACTATGTTTACACACACACACACACACACAGCAGTGGCTATGTTTACACACACACACACACACACAGCAGTGACTATGTTTACACACACACACAGCAGTGACGATGTTTACACACACACAGCAGTGACTATGCTTACACACACACACACAGCAGTGACTATGTTTACACACACACACAGCAGTGACTATGTTTACACACACACACAGCAGTGACTATGTTTACACACACACACACATCAGTGACTATGTTTACACACACACACAGCAGTGACTATGTTTACACACACACACAGCAGTGACTATGTTTACACACACACACACAGCAGTGACTATGTTTACACACACACACAGCAGTGACTATGTTTACACACACACACACACAGCAGTGACTACGATTACACACACACACACAGCAGTGAATATGTTTACACACACACACACACACACACAACAGTGACTATGTTTACACACACACACACAGCGGTGACTATGTTTACACACACACACACACACAGCAGTAACTATGTTTACACACGCACACACAGCAGTGACTATGTTTACACACACACACACACAGCAGTGACTATGTTTACACACACACACACAGCAGTGACTATGTTTACACACACACACACACACAGCAGTGACTATGTTTACACACACACACACACACACAGCAGTGACTATGTTTACACACACACACACTCACACACAGCAGTGACTATGTTTACACACACAAACACACACACAGAGCAGTGACTATGTTACACACACACACAGAGCAGTGACTATGTTTACACACACACACACACACAGCAGTGACTATGTTTACACACACACACACAGAGGAGTGACTATGTTTACACACACACACACATACAGCAGTGACTATGTTTACACACACACACAACAGTGACTATGTTTACACACACACACACACAGCAGTGACTATGTTTAGACACACACACACACAGCAGTGACTATGTTTACACACACACACACACAGCAGTGACTATGTTTACACACACACACACACAGCAGTGACTATGATTACACACACACACAAAGCAGTGACTATGTTTACACACACACACACAGAAGTGATTATGTTTACACACACACACACAGCAGTGACTATGTTTACACACACACAGCAGTGACTATGTTTACACACACACACAGCAGTGACTATGTTTACACACACACACACACACAGCAGTGACTATGTTTACACACACAGACACACACAGCAGTGACTATGTTTACACACACACACACACAGCAGTGACTATGTTTACACACACACACACACAGAGCAGTGACTATGTTTACACACACACACACACACACACAGCAGTGACTATGTTTACACACACAGCAGTGACTATGTTTACAAACACACACACACACTGCAGTGACTATGTTTACACACACACAGCAGTGACTATGTTTACACACACAGCAGTGACTATGTTTACACACACACACAGCAGTGGCTATGTTTACACACACACACACACACAGCAGTGACTATGTTTACACACACACACAGCAGTGACGATGTTTACACACACACAGCTGTGACTATGCTTACACACACACACAGCAGTGACTATGTTTACACACACAGCAGTGACTATGTTTACACACACACACACACACAGCAGTGGCTATGTTTACACACACACACACACACAGCAGTGGCTATGTTTACACACACACACACACACAGCAGTGACTATGTTTACACACACACACAGCAGTGACGATGTTTACACACACACAGCAGTGACTATGCTTACACACACACACAGCAGTGACTATGTTTACACACACACAGCAGTGACTATGTTTACACACACACACAGCAGTGACTATGTTTACACACACACACACACACAGCAGTGACTATGTTTACACACACAGACACACACAGCAGTGACTATGTTTACACACACACACACACAGCAGTGACTATGTTTACACACACACACACACAGAGCAGTGACTATGTTTACACACACACACACACACACAGCAGTGACTATGTTTACACACACAGCAGTGACTATGTTTACAAACACACACACACACTGCAGTGACTATGTTTACACACACACAGCAGTGACTATGTTTACACACACAGCAGTGACTATGTTTACACACACACACAGCAGTGGCTATGTTTACACACACACACACACACAGCAGTGACTATATTTACACACACACACAGCAGTGACGATGTTTACACACACACAGCAGTGACTATGCTTACACACACACACAGCAGTGACTATGTTTACACACACAGCAGTGACTATGTTTACACACACACACACACACAGCAGTGGCTATGTTTACACACACACACACACAAAGCAGTGACTATGTTTACACACACACACTGCAGTGACTATGTTTACACACACACAGCAGTGACTATGTTTACACACACAGCAGTGACTATGTTTACACACACACACACACACAGCAGTGGCTATGTTTACACACACACACACACACAGCAGTGACTATGTTTACACACACACACAGCAGTGACGATGTTTACACACACACAGCAGTGACTATGCTTACACACACACAGCAGTGACTATGTTTACACACACACACAGCAGTGACTATGTTTACACACACACACACAGCAGTGACTATGTTTACACACACACACAGCAGTGACTATGTTTACACACACACACACAGCAGTGACTATGTTTACACACACACACAGCAGTGACTATGTTTACACACACACACACACAGCAGTGACTACAATTACACACACACACACAGCAGTGACTATGTTTACACACACACAACAGTGACTATGTTTACACACACACACACACACACAGCGGTGACTATGTTTACACACACACACACACACAGCAGTAACTATGTTTACACACGCACACACAGCAGTGACTATGTTTACACACACACACACAGCAGTGACTATGTTTACACACACACACACAGCAGTGACTATGTTTACACACACACACACACACAGCAGTGACTATGTTTACACACACACACACACACACAGCAGTGACTATGTTTACACACACACACACACACAGCAGTGACTATGTTTACACACACACACAGCAGTGACGATGTTTACACACACACACACACACACAGCAGTGACTATGATTACACACACACACAGCAGTGACTATGTTTACACACACACACACACACACAGCAGTGACTATGATTACACACACACACAGAGCAGTGACTATGTTTACACACACACACACAGCAGTGACTATGTTTACACACACACACACACACAGCAGTGACTATGTTTAACACACACACACACAGCAATGACTATGTTTACACACACACACACACACACACAGCAGTGACTATGTTTACACACACACACACACACAGCAGTGAATATGTTTACACACACAGACACACTGCAGTGACTATGTTCACACCCACACACACACAGCAGTGACTATGTTCACACACACACACACACACACACAGCAGTGACTATGTTGATACACACACACACAGAGCAGTGACTATGTTTACACACACACACACACAGCAGTGACTACGTTTACACACACACACACACACACACAGCAGTGACTATGTTTACACACACACACACACACACCAGTGACTATGTTACACACACACACACACACAGCAGTGACTATGTTTTCACACACACACACACACAGCAGTGACTATGATTACACACACACACACAGCAGTGACTATGTTTACACACACACACAGCAGTGACTATGTTTACACACACACAGCAGTGATTATGTTTTCACACACACACACACAGCAGTGACTATGTTTACACACACACACACACACACAGAGCAGTGACTATGTTACACACACACACAGCAGTGACTATGTTTACACACACACACACACACAGCACTGACTATGTTTTCACACACACACACACACAGCAGTGACTATGTTTACACACACACACACAGCACTGACTATGTTCACACACACACACACACAGCAGTGACTATGTTTACACACACACACACAGCAGTGACTATGTTTACACACACACACAGCAGTGACTATGTTTACACACACACACACACACACAGAGCAGTGACTATGTTTACACACACACACACAGAGCAGTGACTATGTTTACACACACACACACAGAACAGTGACTCTGTTTACACACACACACACAGAGAAGTGAGTATGTTTACACACACACACAGAGAGCAGTGACTATGTTTACACACACAGCAGTGACTATGTTTACACACACACACAGAGAGCAGTGACTATGTTTACACACACACACACACAGCAGTGACTATGTTTACACACACACACAGAGCAATGACTATGTTTACACACACACACAGCAGTGACTATGTTTACACACACACACAGAGCAGTGACTATGTTTACACACACACACACAGAAGTGAGTATGTTTACACACACACACAGAGCAGTGACCATGTTTACACACACACACAGCAGTGACTATGTTTACACACACACACACAGCAGTGACTATGTTTACACACACACACACACAGAGAAGTGACTTTGTTTACACACACACACTCAGCAGTGACTATGTTTACACAGACACACACACACAGCAGTGACTATGTTTACACACACACACAGAGCAGTGACTATGTTTACACACACACACACAGAGCAGTGACTATGTTTACACACACACAGCTGTGACTATGTTTACACACACACACACACACACAGCCGTGACTATGTTTACACACACACACAGAGCAGTGACTATGTTTACACACACACACACACACACACAGCAGTAACTATGTTTACACACACACACACACAGCAGTGACTATGTTTACACACTCACAAACACACAGAGCAGCGACTATGTTTACACACACACACACACACACAGCAGTGACTATGTTTACACACACACACACACAGCAGTGACTATGTTCACACACACACACACAGCAGTGACTATGTTTACACACACACACACAGCAGTGACTATGTTTACACACACACACACACACACAGCAGTGACTATGTTTACACACACACAGCAGTGACTATGTTTACACACACACACACACAGCAGTGACTATGTTTACACACACACACACACAGCAGTGACTATGTTTACACACACACACACACAGCAGTGACTATGTTTACACACACACACACACACACAGCAGTGACTATGTTTGCACACACACACACACAGCAGTGACTATGTTTAGACACACACACACAGCAGTGACTATGTTTACACACACACACACACAGCAGTGACTATGTTTACACACACACACACACAGCAGTGACTATGATTACACACACACACAAAGCAGTGACTATGTTTACACACACACACACACACAGAAGTGATTATGTTTACACACACACACACAGCAGTGACTATGTTTACACACACACAGCAGTGACTATGTTTACACACACACACAGCAGTGACTATGTTTACACACACACACACACACAGCAGTGACTATGTTTACACACAGACACACACAGCAGTGACTATGTTTACACACACACACACACACACAGCAGTGACTATGTTTACAAACACACACACACAGAGCAGTGACTATTTTTACACACACACACACACAGCAGTGACTAGGTTTACACACACACACACACACAGCAATGACTATGTTTACACACACACACACACACACAGCAGTGACTATGTTTACACACACACACACACACACAGCAGTGAATATGTTTACACACACAGACACACAGCAGTGACTATGTTCACACCCACACACACACAGCAGTGACTATGTTCACACACACACACACACACACAGCAGTGACTATGTTGATACACACACACACAGAGCAGTGACTATGTTTACACACACACACACACAGCAGTGACTACGTTTACACACACACACACACACACAGCAGTGACTATGTTTACACACACACACACACACACCAGTGACTATGTTACACACACACACACACACACAGCAGTGACTATGTTTTCACACACACACACACACAGCAGTGACTATGATTACACACACACACACAGCAGTGACTATGTTTACACACACACACAGCAGTGAATATGTTTACACACACACAGCAGTGATTATGTTTTCACACACACACACACAGCAGTGACTATGTTTACACACACACACACAGAGCAGTGACTATGTTACACACACACACAGCAGTGACTATGTTTACACACACACACACACACAGCACTGACTATGTTTTCACACACACACACACAGCAGTGACTATGTTTACACACACACACAGCACTGACTATGTTCACACACACACACACACAGCGGTGACTATGTTTACACACACACACACAGCAGTGACTATGTTTACACACACACACAGCAGTGACTATGTTTACACACACACACACACACAGAGCAGTGACTATGTTTACACACACACACACACAGCAGTGACTATGTTTACACACACACACACAGCACTGACTATGTTCACACACACACACACACAGCAGTGACTATGTTTACACACACACACACAGCAGTGACTATGTTTACACACACACACACACAGCAGTGACTATGTTTACACACACACACACACACACAGAGCAGTGACTATGTTTACACACACACACACAGAGCAGTGACTATGTTTACACACACACACACAGAACAGTGACTCTGTTTACACACACACACACAGAGAAGTGAGTATGTTTACACACACACAGAGAGAGCAGTGACTATGTTTACACACACAGCAGTGACTATGTTTACACACACACACACACAGAGCAGTGACTATGTTTACACACACACACACATAGCAGTGACTATGTTTACACACACATACACACACAGAGCAATGACTATGTTTACACACACACACAGCAGTGACTATGTTTACACACACACACAGAGCAGTGACTATGTTTACACACACACACACACAGAAGTGAGTATGTTTACACACACACACACAGAGCAGTGACCATGTTTACACACACACACAGCAGTGACTATGTTTACACACACACACACAGCAGTGACTATGTTTACACACACACACACACAGAGAAGTGACTTTGTTTACACACACACACTCAGCAGTGACTATGTTTACACAGACACACACACACAGCAGTGACTATGTTTACACACACACACAGAGCAGTGACTATGTTTACACACACACACACAGAGCAGTGACTATGTTTACACACACACAGCTGTGACTATGTTTACACACACACACACACACAGCCGTGACTATGTTTACACACACACACAGAGCAGTGACTTTGTTTACACACACACACACACACACAGCAGTAACTATGTTTACACACACACACACACAGCAGTGACTATGTTTACACACTCACAAACACACAGAGCAGCGACTATGTTTACACACACACACACACACACACAGCAGTGACTATGTTTACACACACACACACACAGCAGTGACTATGTTCACACACACACACACAGCAGTGACTATGTTTACACACACACACACACAGCAGTGACTATGTTTACACACACACACACACACACAGCAGTGACTATGTTTACACACACACAGCAGTGACTATGTTTACACACACACACACACAGCAGTGACTATGTTTACGCACACACACACACAGCAGTGACTATGTTTACACACACACACAGCAGTGACTATGTTTACACACACACACACACACAGCAGTGACTATGTTTGCACACACACACACACAGCAGTGACTATGTTTAGACACACACACACAGCAGTGACTATGTTTACACACACACACACACAGCAGTGACTATGTTTACACACACACACACACAGCAGTGACTATGATTACACACACACACAAAGCAGTGACTATGTTTACACACACACACACACACAGAAGTGATTATGTTTACACACACACACACAGCAGTGACTATGTTTACACACACACAGCAGTGACTATGTTTACACACACACACAGCAGTGACTATGTTTACACACACACACACACACAGCAGTGACTATGTTTACACACAGACACACACAGCAGTGACTATGTTTACACACACACACACACACACAGCAGTGACTATGTTTACACACACACACACACAGAGCAGTGACTATTTTTACACACACACACACACAGCAGTGACTAGGTTTACACACACACACACACACAGCAGTGACTATGTTTACACACACACACACACACACACAGCAGTGACTATGTTTACACACACACACACACAGCAGTGACTATGTTTACAAACACACACACACAGTGCAGTGACTATGTTTACACACACACAGCAGTGACTATGTTTACACACACAGCAGTGACTATGTTTACACACACACACACACACACAGCAGTGGCTATGTTTACACACACACACACACACAGCAGTGACTATGTTTACACACACACACAGCAGTGACGATGTTTACACACACACAGCAGTGACTATGCTTACACACACACCCACAGCAGTGACTATGTTTACACACACACACAGCAGTGACTATGTTTACACACACACACAGCAGTGACTATGTTTACACACACACACACATCAGTGACTATGTTTACACACACACACACAGCAGTGACTATGTTTACACACACACACAGCAGTGACTATGTTTACACACACAGCAGTGACTATGTTTACACACACACACAGCAGTGACGATGTTTACACACACACAGCAGTGACTATGCTTACACACACACACACAGCAGTGACTATGTTTACACACACACACAGCAGTGACTATGTTTACACACACACACACACAGCAGTGACTACGATTACACACACACACACAGCAGTGACTATGTTTACACACACACACACACACACACAACAGTGACTATGTTTACACACACACACACACACACAGCGGTGACTATGTTTACACACACACACACACACACAGCAGTAACTATGTTTACACACGCACACACAGCAGTGACTATGTTTACACACACACACACACACAGCAGTGACTATGTTTACACACACACACACAGCAGTGACTATGTTTACACACACACACACACAGCAGTGATTATGTTTACACACACACACACACACACAGCAGTGACTATGTTTAAACACACACACACACAGCAGTGACTATGTTTACACACACACACACACAGCAGTGACTATGTTTACACACACACACACACACACAGCAGTGACTATGATTACACACACACACACAGCAGTGACTATGTTTACACACACACACACACACACAGCAGTGACTATGATTACACACACACACAGAGCAGTGACTATGTTTACACACACACACACAGCAGTGACTATGTTTACACACACACACACACACAGCAGTGACTATGTTTATACACACCCACACACAGCAATGACTATGTTTACACACACACACACACACAGCAGTGACTATGTTTACACACACACACACACACACACAGCAGTGAATATGTTTACACACACAGACACACAGCAGTGACTATGTTCACACCCACACACACACAGCAGTGAATATGTTTACACACACACACACACACAGCAGTGACTATGTTGATACACACACACACAGAGCAGTGACTATGTTTACACACACACACAGCAGTGACTACGTTTACACACACACACACACACACAGCAGTGACTATGTTTACACACACACACACACACACCGGTGACTATGTTACACACACACACACACACAGCAGTGACTATGTTTACACACACACACACACACAGAGCAGTGACACTGTTTACACACACACACACACAGAAGTGAGTATGTTTACACACACACACACAGAGCAGTGACTATGTTTACACACACACACACACAGCAGTGACTATGTTTACACACACACACACACAGAGCAGTGACTATGTTTACACACACACACACACACAGCAGTGACTATGTTTACACACACACACACACAGAGCAGTGACTATGTTTACACACACACACACAGCAGTGACTATGTTTACACACACACACAGAGCAGTGACTATGTTTACACACACACACGCACACAGAAGTATGTTTACACACACACACAGAGCAGTGACCATGTTTACACACACACACAGCAGTGACTATGTTTACACACACACACACAGCAGTGACTATGTTTACACACACACACACAGAGAAGTGACTTTGTTTACACACACACACAGCAGTGACTATGTTTACACAGACACACACACACACAGCAGTGACTATGTTTACACACACACACAGAGCAGTGACTATGTTTACACACACACACACAGAGCAGTGACTATGTTTACACACACACACAGCAGTGACGATGTTTACACACACACAGCAGTGACGATGCTTACACACACACACAGCAGTGACTATGTTTACACACACACACAGCAGTGACTATGTTTACACACACACACAGCAGTGACTATGTTTACACACACACACACATCAGTGACTATGTTTACACACACACACAGCAGTGACTATGTTTACACACACACACAGCAGTGACTATGTTTACACACACACAGCAGTGACTATGTTTACACACACACAGCAGTGACTATGTTTACACACACACACACACAGCAGTGACTACGATTACACACACACACACAGCAGTGACTATGTTTACACACACACACACACACACACAACAGTGACTATGTTTACACACACACACACACACACACAGCGGTGACTATGTTTACACACACACACACACACAGCAGTAACTATGTTTACACACGCACACACAGCAGTGACTATGTTTACACACACACACACACACAGCAGTGACTATGTTTACACACACACACACAGCAGTGACTATGTTTACACACACACATACACAGCAGTGATTATGTTTACACACACACACACAGCAGTGACTATGTTTACACACACACACACAGCAGTGACTATGTTTACACACACACACACACACACAGCAGTGACTATGTTTACACACACACACACACAGCAGTGACTATGATTACACACACACACACAGCAGTGACTATGTTTACACACACACACACACACACAGCAGTGACTATGATTACACACACACACAGAGCAGTGACTATGTTTACACACACACACACAGCAGTGACTATGTTTACACACACACACACACAGCAGTGACTATGTTTATACACACCCACACACAGCAATGACTATGTTTACACACACACACACACAGCAGTGACTATGTTTACACACACACACACACACACACACAGCAGTGAATATGTTTACACACACAGACACACAGCAGTGACTATGTTCACACCCACACACACACAGCAGTGACTATGTTCACACACACACACACACACAGCAGTGACTATGTTGATACACACACACACAGAGCAGTGACTATGTTTACACACACACACAGCAGTGACTACGTTTACACACACACACACACACACAGCAGTGACTATGTTTACACACACACACACACACACCGGTGACTATGTTACACACACACACACAGCAGTGACTATGTTTACACACACACACACACACAGAGCAGTGACACTGTTTACACACACACACACACAGAAGTGAGTATGTTTACACACACACACACAGAGCAGTGACTATGTTTACACACACACACACACAGCAGTGACTATGTTTACACACACACACACACACAGAGCAGTGACTATGTTTACACACACACACACACACAGCAGTGACTATGTTTACACACACACACACACAGAGCAGTGACTATGTTTACACACACAGCAGTGACTATGTTTACACACACACACAGAGCAGTGACTATGTTTACACACACACACGCACACAGAAGTATGTTTACACACACACACAGAGCAGTGACCATGTTTACACACACACACAGCAGTGACTATGTTTACACACACACACACACAGCAGTGACTATGTTTACACACACACACACACACACAGAGAAGTGACTTTGTTTACACACACACACACACAGCAGTGACTATGTTTACACAGACACACACACACACAGCAGTGACTATGTTTACACACACACACAGAGCAGTGACTATGTTTACACACACACACACAGAGCAGTGACTATGTTTACACACACACACACAGCTGTGACTATGTTTACACACACACACACACACACAGCCGTGACTATGTTTACACACACACACAGAGCAGTGACTATGTTTACACACACACACACACACACAGCAGTGACTATGTTTACACACACACACACAGCAGTGACTATGTTTACACACTCACAAACACACAGAGCAGCGACTATATTCACACACACACACACACACACACACAGCAGTGACTATGTTTACACACACACACACACAGCAGTGACTATGTTTACACACACACACACAGCAGTGACTATGTTTACACACACACACACACACACAGCAGTGACTATGTTGACACACACACACACAGCATTGACTATGTTTACACACACACACACAGAGCAGTGACTATGTTTACACACACACACACACAGCAGTGACTATGTTTACACGCACACACATAGAGCAGTGACTATGTTTACACACACACACACATACAGCAGTGACTATGTTTACACACACACACACAGAGCAGTGACTATGTTTACACACACACACACACACACAGCAGTGACTATGTTTACACACACACACAGAGCAGTGACTATGTTTACACACACACACACAGAGCAGTGACTATGTTTACACACACACACAGAGCAGTGACTATGTTTACACACACACACACAGCAGTGACTATGTTTACACACACACACACAGAGCAGTGACTAATTTTACACACACACACACACGGAGCAGTGACTATGTTTACACACACACACACAGAGCACTGACAATGTTTACACACACACAGAGCAGTGACTATGTTTACACACACACACACAGAGCAGTGACTATGTTTACACACACACACAGAGCAGTGACTATGTTTACACACACACACACAGCAGTGACTATGTTTAAACGCACACACACACACACACAGCAGTGACTATGTTTACACACACACACAGCAGTGACTATGTTTACACACACACACACAGAGCAGTGACTATGTTTACACACACACACAGCAGTGACTACGTTTACACACACACACAGCAGTGGCTATGTTTACACACACACACACAGAGCAGTGACTATGTTAACACACACACACACAGCAGTGACTATGTTTACACACACACACACAGAGCAGTGACTATGTTTTACACACACACACACACACAGAGCAGTGACTATGTTTACACACACACAGCAGTGACTATGTTTACACACACACACACAGAGCAGTGACTATGTTTACACACACACACAGAGCAGTGACTATGTTTACACACACACAGCAGTGACTATGTTTACACACACACACACAGAGAAGTGACTATGTTTACACACACACACACACAGAGCAGTGACTATGTTTACACACACACACACAGAGCAGTGACTATGTTTACACACACACACACACACAGAGCAGTGACTATTTTTACACACGCACACACACACACACACACAGAGCAGTGACTATGTTTCCACACACACACAGAGCAGAGACTATGTTTACACACACACACACACAGAGTAGTGACTATGTTTACACACACACACAGAGCAGTGACTATGTTTACACACACACGCAGAGCAGTGACTATGTTTACACACACACACACACAGAGCAGTGACTATGTTTACACACACACATACAGAGCAGTGACTATGTTTACACACACACACACACAGAGCAGTGACTATGTTTACACACACACACACACACACAGCAGTGACTATGTTTACACACACACACACAGAGGAGTGACTATGTTTACACACACACACACACACACACAGAGCAGTGACTATGTTTACAGACACACACACACAGCAGTGACTATGGTTACACACACACACACACAGAGCAGTGACTATGTTTACACACACACACACACACAGCAGTGACTATGTTTACACACACACACACACACACACAGCAGTGACTATGTTTACACACACACACACAGCAGTGACTATGTTTACACACACACACACACAGCAGTGACTATGTTTACACACACACACACAGAGCAGTGACTATGTTTACACACACACACACACAGCAGTGACTATGTTTACACACACACACACACACACACAGCAGTGACTATGTTTACACACACACACACAGCAGTGACAATGTTTACACACACACACACACAGCAGTGACTATGTTTACACACACAAACACACACACAGAGCAGTGACTATGTTTACACAAACACACAGACAGCAGCAGTGACTATGTTTACACACACACACACAGCAGTGACTATGTTCACACACACACACACACACACAGCAGTGACTATGTTTACACACACACACACACAGCAGTGACTATGTTTACACACACACACACAGAGCAATGACTATGTTTACACACACACACACACAGCAGTGACTATGTTTACACACACACAGCAGTGACTATGTTTACACACACACACAGCAGTGACTATGTTTACACACTGACACACACACAGCAGTGACTATGTTTACACACGTACACACACACAGCAGTGACTATGTTTACACACACACAAACACACACACAGCAGTGACTATGTATACACACACACACACACACACAGCAGTGACTATGTTTACACACACACACACAGCAGTGACTATGTTTACACACACACACAGTAGTGACTATGTTTACACACACACAGAGCAGTGACTATGTTTACACACACACACACACACAGAGCAGTGACTATGTTTACACACACACACGCACACAGCAGTGACTATGTTTACACACACACACACAGAGCAGTGACTATGTTTACACAAACACACACACAGCAGTGACTATGTTTACACACACACACACACAGAGCAGTGACTATGTTTACACACACACACACACAGAGCAGTGACTATGTTTACACACACACAGCAGTGACTATGTTTACACACACACACACAGAGAAGTGACTATGTTTACACACACACACACACAGAGCAGTGACTATGTTTACACACACACACACAGAGCAGTGACTATGTTTACACACACACACACACACAGAGCAGTGACTATTTTTACACACGCACACACACACACACACACAGAGCAGTGACTATGTTTCCACACACACACAGAGCAGAGACTATGTTTACACACACACACACACAGAGTAGTGACTATGTTTACACACACACACAGAGCAGTGACTATGTTTACACACACACGCAGAGCAGTGACTATGTTTACACACACACACACACAGAGCAGTGACTATGTTTACACACACACATACAGAGCAGTGACTATGTTTACACACACACACACACAGAGCAGTGACTATGTTTACACACACACACACACACAGCAGTGACTATGTTTACACACACACACACAGAGCAGTGACTATGTTTACACACACACACACACACACACAGAGCAGTGACTATGTTTACAGACACACACACACAGCAGTGACTATGGTTACACACACACACACACAGAGCAGTGACTATGTTTACACACACACACACACAGAGCAGTGACTATGTTTACACACACACACACACACACACAGCAGTGACTATGTTTACACACACACACACAGCAGTGACTATGTTTACACACACAAACACACACACAGAGCAGTGACTATGTTTACACAAACACACAGACAGCAGCAGTGACTATGTTTACACACACACACACAGCAGTGACTATGTTCACACACACACACACACACACAGCAGTGACTATGTTTACACACACACACACACAGCAGTGACTATGTTTACACACACACACACAGAGCAACGACTATGTTTACACACACACACACACAGCAGTGACTATGTTTACACACACACAGCAGTGACTATGTTTACACACACACACAGCAGTGACTATGTTTACACACTGACACACACACAGCAGTGACTATGTTTACACACGCACACACACACAGCAGTGACTATGTTTACACACACACACACACACACACAGCAGTGACTATGTATACACACACACACACACACACAGCAGTGACTATGTTTACACACACACACACAGCAGTGACTTTGTTTACACACACACACAGTAGTGACTATGTTTACACACACACAGAGCAGTGACTATGTTTACACACACACACACACACAGAGCAGTGACTATGTATACACACACACACACACACAGCAGTGACTATGTTTACACACACACACGCACACAGCAGTGACTATGTTTACACACACACACACAGAGCAGTGACTATGTTTACACAAACACACACACAGCAGTGACTATGTTTACACACACACACACACAGAGCAGTGACTATGTTTACACACACACACAGAGCAGTGACTATGTTTACACACACACACACACAGAAGTGAGTATGTTTACACACACACACACAGAGCAGTGACCATGTTTACACACACACACAGCAGTGACTATGTTTACACACACACACACAGCAGTGACTATGTTTACACACACACACACACACAGAGAAGTGACTTTGTTTACACACACACACACAGCAGTGACTATGTTTACACAGACACACACACACACAGCAGTGACTATGTTTACACACACACACACAGCAGTGACAATGTTTACACACACACACACACAGCAGTGACTATGTTTACACACACAAACACACACACAGAGCAGTGACTATGTTTACACAAACACACAGACAGCAGCAGTGACTATGTTTACACACACACACACAGCAGTGACTATGTTCACACACACACACACACACACAGCAGTGACTATGTTTACACACACACACACACAGCAGTGACTATGTTTACACACACACACACAGAGCAATGACTATGTTTACACACACACACACACAGCAGTGACTATGTTTACACACACACAGCAGTGACTATGTTTACACACACACACAGCAGTGACTATGTTTACACACTGACACACACACAGCAGTGACTATGTTTACACACGTACACACACACAGCAGTGACTATGTTTACACACACACAAACACACACACAGCAGTGACTATGTATACACACACACACACACACACAGCAGTGACTATGTTTACACACACACACACAGCAGTGACTATGTTTACACACACACACAGTAGTGACTATGTTTACACACACACAGAGCAGTGACTATGTTTACACACACACACACACAGAGCAGTGACTATGTATACACACACACACACACACAGCAGTGACTATGTTTACACACACACACGCACACAGCAGTGACTATGTTTACACACACACACACAGAGCAGTGACTATGTTTACACAAACACACACACAGCAGTGACTATGTTTACACACACACACACACAGAGCAGTGACTATGTTTACACACACACACACACAGAGCAGTGACTATGTTTACACACACACAGCAGTGACTATGTTTACACACACACACACAGAGAAGTGACTATGTTTACACACACACACACACAGAGCAGTGACTATGTTTACACACACACACACAGAGCAGTGACTATGTTTACACACACACACACACACAGAGCAGTGACTATTTTTACACACGCACACACACACACACACACAGAGCAGTGACTATGTTTCCACACACACACAGAGCAGAGACTATGTTTACACACACACACACAGAGAGTAGTGACTATGTTTACACACACACACAGAGCAGTGACTATGTTTACACACACACGCAGAGCAGTGACTATGTTTACACACACACACACACAGAGCAGTGACTATGTTTACACACACACATACAGAGCAGTGACTATGTTTACACACACACACACACAGAGCAGTGACTATGTTTACACACACACACACACACAGCAGTGACTATGTTTACACACACACACACAGAGCAGTGACTATGTTTACACACACACACACACACACACAGAGCAGTGACTATGTTTACAGACACACACACACAGCAGTGACTATGGTTACACACACACACACACAGAGCAGTGACTATGTTTACACACACACACACACAGAGCAGTGACTATGTTTACACACACACACACACACACACAGCAGTGACTATGTTTACACACACACACACAGCAGTGACTATGTTTACACACACAAACACACACACAGAGCAGTGACTATGTTTACACAAACACACAGACAGCAGCAGTGACTATGTTTACACACACACACACAGCAGTGACTATGTTCACACACACACACACACACACAGCAGTGACTATGTTTACACACACACACACACAGCAGTGACTATGTTTACACACACACACACAGAGCAATGACTATGTTTACACACACACACACACAGCAGTGACTATGTTTACACACACACAGCAGTGACTATGTTTACACACACACACAGCAGTGACTATGTTTACACACTGACACACACACAGCAGTGACTATGTTTACACACGCACACACACACAGCAGTGACTATGTTTACACACACACACACACACACACAGCAGTGACTATGTATACACACACACACACACACACAGCAGTGACTATGTTTACACACACACACACAGCAGTGACTTTGTTTACACACACACACAGTAGTGACTATGTTTACACACACACAGAGCAGTGACTATGTTTACACACACACACACACACAGAGCAGTGACTATGTATACACACACACACACACACAGCAGTGACTATGTTTACACACACACACGCACACAGCAGTGACTATGTTTACACACACACACACAGAGCAGTGACTATGTTTACACAAACACACACACAGCAGTGACTATGTTTACACACACACACACACAGAGCAGTGACTATGTTTACACACACACACAGAGCAGTGACTATGTTTACACACACACACACACAGAAGTGAGTATGTTTACACACACACACACAGAGCAGTGACCATGTTTACACACACACACAGCAGTGACTATGTTTACACACACACACACAGCAGTGACTATGTTTACACACACACACACACACAGAGAAGTGACTTTGTTTACACACACACACACAGCAGTGACTATGTTTACACAGACACACACACACACAGCAGTGACTATGTTTACACACACACACAGAGCAGTGACTATGTTTACACACACACACACAGAGCAGTGACTATGTTTACACACACACACAGCAGTGACTATGTTTACACACACATACACACACAGCAGTGACTATGTTTACACACACACACACAGCAGTGACTATGTTTACACACACACACACAGAGCAGTGACTATGTTTACACACACACACACAGCAGTGTCTATGTTTACACACACACAGCAGTGACTATGTTTACACACACACACACACACAGCAGTGACTATGTTTACACACACACAGCAGTGACTATGTTTACACACACACACACACAGAGCAGTGACTATGTTTACACACACACACACACACAGCAGTGACTCTGTTTACACACACACACACAGCAGTGACTATGTTTACACACACACACACAGCAGTGACTATGATTACACACACACACACAGCAATGACTATGTTTACACACACACACACAGCAGTGACTATGTTTCCACACACACACACAGCAGTGACTATGTTTTCACACACACACACACAGCAGTGACTATGTTTACACACACACAGCAGTGACTATGCTTACACACACACACAGCAGTGACTATGTTTACACACACACACACAGCAGTGACTATGTTTACACACACACACACACAGCAGTGACTATGTTTACACACACACACACACACACAGCAGTGACTATGTTTACACACACACACACAGAGCAGTGACTATGTTTACACACACACACACACAGCAGTGACTATGTTTACACACACACACACACACACAGCAGTGACTATGTTTACACACACACACACAGAGCAGTGACTATGTTTACACACACACACACACAGCAGTGACTATGTTTACACACACACACACACACAGAGCAGTGACTATGTTTACACACACACACACACAGCAGTGACTATGTTTACACACACACACACACACACAGCAGTGACTATGTTTACACACACACACACACAGCAGTGACTATGTTTACACACACACAGCAGTGACTATGTTTACACACACACAGCAGTGACTATGTTTACACACACAGCAGTGACTATGTTTACACACACACACACACACAGCAGTGACTATGTTTACACACACACATGCACACAGCAGTGACTATGTTTACACACACACACACACAGCAGTGACTATGTTTACACACACACAGCAGTGACTATGCTTACACACACACACAGCAGTGACTATGTTTACACACACAGCAGTGACTATGTTTACACACACACACACACACACACAGCAGTGACTATGTTTACACACACACACACACAGCAGTGACTATGTTTACACACACACACAGCAGTGACTATGTTTACACACACACACGCACAGCAGTGACTATGTTTACACACACACACACACAGCAGTGACTATGTTTACACACACACACACACAGCAGTGACTATGTTTACACACACACACACACAGCAGTGACTATGATTACACACACACACAGCAGTGACTATGTTTACACACACACACACAGCAGTGACTATGTTTACAAACACACACACACAGCAGTGACTATGTTTACACACACACACACACACACAGCAGTGACTATGTTTACACACACACACAGCAGTGACTATGTTTACACACACACACACACACACAGCAGTGACTATGTTTACACACACACAAACACACACACAGCAGTGACTATGTTTACACACACACACAGCAGTGACTATGTTTACACACACACACACACAGCAGTGACTATGTTTACACACACACACACACAGCAGTGACTATGTTTACACACACACACACACAGCAGTGACTATGATTACACACACACACACAGCAGTGACTATGTTTACACACACACACACACACACAGCAGTGACTATGATTACACACACACACAGAGCAGTGACTATGTTTACACACACACACACACACAGCAGTGACTATGTTTACACACACACAGCAGTGACTATGTTTACACACACACACACAGCAGTGACTATGTTTACACACACACACAGCAGTGAATATGTTTACACACACACACACACACACAGCAGTGACTATGTTCACACCCACACACACACAGCAGTGACTATGTTCACACACACACACACACACACAGCAGTGACTATGTTCACACACACACACAGAGCAGTGACTATGTTTACACACACACACAGCAGTGACTATGTTTACACACACACACACAGCAGTGACTATGTTTACACACACACACACAGCAGTGACTATGTTACACACACACACAGCAGTGACTATGTTTTCACACACACACACACACACAGCAGTGACTATGATTACACACACACACAGCAGTGACTATGTTTACACACACACACACACGCACAGCAGTGACTATGTTTACACACACACAGCAGTGACTATGTTTTCACACACACACACACACACAGCAGTGACTATGTTTACAAAGACACACAGCAGTGACTATGTTTACACACACACACATTTACACACACAAAGTATTGGTGCAGAGACTGTATGCCCATCCCAATGGGGCTACGTTGATGCAGGTTATTTTCTGTCTTTATCTTGTTGTTTTATTTGACCTCTGCTGGTCTCCTGCACCATTCGACTCAGTAAGTTTTCAATAAGCCAAGAAGCGACTGCCTTGCTGTCCCAGGGAGGTGAAAACTCAGTGGAATGAGCAGTTTTCTTCTCGGGAAATACGCAACATTACTCTGCAAATGAGCAGCTGTGAAGCTTGCGATAGAAGCAATTATTTCAGCACATTTTAACATTAGAATCGTGCTCTCGCTGTGATCTCTGGGTCAAAGTCTCGCAGGTTACTAAGCACCCGGGCGATCAGATTACAGACTGTGTTATGGTGTTTGCGTATGGATAGTGTTGTGGCCACAGACTGGTGGGCTGCCATCGCTCTCCACTTTCTACCGTTAATACACGCATGTCTTTCACAATGTCACCAACTCCAGCTGGACAAATCCCTGAGGTTTTATCACACGACGTCTCATCCAGCCCCAGAGCCTCTTCTCACCACCACCCGGAATTTCAGAACAATTATGTTTTCAAAGAAAATGAAGGCACTGCAGGGTCATCCACATTGCTGTGGGTCTGGAGTCACGTGTAGGCTAGACCGGGGAAGGACGGCAGATTTCCTTCCCTGAAGGACATTAGCGAACCAGGCGGGTTTTGACAACAATCGACAATGGTTTCATGGGCATCGTTAGACTTTTAATTCCTGATATTTACTGAACCCGGGTCCTCAGAGCCTAACCCTGGATTATTGGGCCAGTGAGGATGCCACTACCTCCCCTGACTAGTAATCCAGAGGCCCAGGCTGATGCTCTGGGGAACATGCGTTCAAATCCCACCACGGCAGCGAGTGGAATTTAAATTCAATTAATAAACCTGGAATATAAATCAAATGATAAAGCTGTAAAGTATTTCTGTAAAAATCCGTCTGGTTCACTGATGTCCTTCAGGGAAGGAAATCTGCCGTCCTTCCCCGGTCTGGCCTACACGTGACTCCAGACCCACCGCAATGTGGTTGATTGTTAAGCGCCCCCTCAAGGGCAATTAGGGATGGGTAACAACATTGCTAGGAATGCTCCTATCCCGTGAATACATTTTTAAAATATAAGATCGCTGGAATATCTATAAAAGTAAGAGGGTCAATTTTCCTGCTATTCCTCGCAGTCCCCGATGAAAGGGAATACAGATGATGAGTTGTTTCTCATATTGACATGGAAATGTGCCGTGCTTCCTGGCGACAGCACATTGGCTGCTAGCCATCTGCTTTTTAAATGGACATCAGCTTTTTAACTCTCATTCGAGCTGCTCCGAAACCCAAATAACTTTGTTTTGTTCTGTCTGAGTGCAGTCTCCCCCGTGCACACGCACCATCTGAGAGTTGATAGCCTGGGACAAATGCTCTATGAACCACTCGGTCTCACTTCTTTTTAGGCGGTGTTTAAAGCTTGCCACCTTAACCAAACCTCTGGTCATGCACTCAAATATCGGTGTGTGTGTGTGTGTGTGCGTGTGTGTGTTGATAACACTGCTGCGAATCACTTTGAGACAGTTTACTACATTGAAGATGCTCGATCAGTCGAACTTGGATAGGAGCCGGACTGCTCCTGCCTTTTTCCCTTCACACGTGGCTGTTGCTTCAAGTTACAATTCAACTGGGACAGCACAGGGGCGAGGAAGCCCTCTGCCACTTTTCACAAACTCCACCCACCCACTCGTGCCCTTCCAGCCCGCAAAGTCGGCCGACTGACAGTTCTCAAACCCGAGCTGAGTGTACGGATCGGACAGCACGAACGCCACGGATCTTTTTATCAAGTTGCCAAGCCAACCAGTCCAATTGTTTCCAAACCACTCTCCACCAGAGGAATGTGAATATGTGAACTTTCGCCAGTAATTAGCAAAACGTGCAAGATGGAGACGGTGATTGCATTTTAATGTATTCCCTAACAATATGTCTAGTCTAAGGCTATATAGTCCAGGTTCATCTCATACACCCATCGCACTTGTTGACAGAGGCTTAAATAACCCGTTTGCAACATCAGTTTTGGGTGGGCCGTCCTCCGTTTTATTGTGGACGCCACGAGAAGGACATGACTATAGTTTGAAGACCAATAATGATGGATTAAATCAAGAACGATTGAGAAGGAGTTTGAGGGAGAGATGGTGCAGTCAGGCTGGGCCCTCTCATGTCTTATTGGTTTCAGGCCTGTGGAACGCACACGCTGAATTGTGTGATAGCGTTTTTTAAAAATGTCGAGACCTCTTCGCCGCCCCCGATTTGATCGGGAACTCTGATTCTCCGGCCAATCGCCGAACGCGATATTGGCGGCGGCGGCTGGAAAATGCAGCCCAAGATGTGTGCGGCACGTCAGATAAATTCCTCATGCGACAACCAGGCCGGGGAAGTGAGTGATTGGTGAAGGAATCAGAGAATTTACAGTGCAGAAGGACGCCATTCGGCCCATCGAGCCTGCACCCGCCCTTGGAAAGGGCACTCCACCTAAGCCCACTCCTCCACCCTATCCCCGTAACCCCTCCTAAACTTTTTGGACACTAAGGGCACGGCCAATCCACCTAACCTGCACATCTTTGGAGTGTGGGAGGAAACCGGAGCACCCGGAGGAAACCCACGCACACACGGGGAGAAAGTGCAGACTCCGCACAGACAGTGACCCAGCGGGGAATCGAACCTGGGACCCTGGAGCTGTGAAGCAACTGTGCTAACCACTGTGCTGCCCTTGCTATTGTGCATATAAACTTTATGATACAACGATTATATTTACTCAAATGTTCCCCCACAGATATTCTCCTCGGCAGAGGTTAGAATGTGGCCCACTGGATGCACCACATCTTTCCAAGAATATTTTGGTCAAGAAAGTTCCCCTTTTGACATTTTGGATATTCTTCCCCAGCCTTATCCTGGAATACCATCTCAATTCATACCTGGGTAATTGCAATCCCTCAATGTCACTAACTCTATCGCTCTTGCACATTTTCTCACTTGCCTGCAGATGTGTTCCTCTGGGAAGGTTTTCTGGGCGTTCGGGCTGGTGCGATCACGCGATCCCAGTGATGGAGCACCCCCACCATGAATTTCCCGCAGCGAAGGGTGTGTTGGACGGGAAACCCTGTTGACAAGGCGGGACTAGGAGATCCACTGCCGGCCAATAGCAGCCGCCTCCCGCCACGGCAAAACACGATGGGGAGGGGGAGGAATATCCCTCCCTCCTCCATCTCTCTCTCCTTCACTTGCTATTTGGAGGCCTGCAGAATGCCTCCCGTAATATAAATATAATGGGTGGGATTCTCCGGTGTCCGACGGCAACATCGTAATCAGCGATCGGGCGGAGAATCGATTCCAACGCCGCAATCGGGGCCGGCCCCGGTGTGACGCCGGTTTGCGATTCCCCGCCCCCTCCAGACCCGCGTCACCGTGACACGCGGCGCGCGCAGTCGCAATGCCGTCGGTGCGCCATCGGCCCGCCCACCCGCGATGCTTCGCCCCCGATGGGCCGAGCTCACAATGGCTCGGGACACCTGTGGTCTGAGCCGGTGTGCTGACTGCAGACAGTGTCCAGCGCCGCCACACTCGGCCAGTATCCGTGCCGCTGACCAGGCGGGGGGGGGGGGAGGGGTTCTGCCAGGGCTGGGGGGACTGGTGGGCGGTGGCTGGAAGGTGGGCTGTTGGGTCGCGGTTTGCGGGTTAGGTTACACGCATGGCCGGCGCCATGTTGTACGGCTTAACCGGTGCAGGTCGTCAGCCGTGCGCATGCGTGCCCCCGTGAGCGGCCATTCTCGACGCCATCCACGGGCATTTCAAGCAGCGCTGCTGCTGGCCCCTCACGGGTACCGGAATGGGTGAGGGGTTTGCGGCGATTGTTTTGACGTGAACCTCCCGCGGATTCTCCATTCCTGCCAGCACTTAGCCGCAGGAACAGACAATCCCGCCCAGTGTTCACTTTTTTATAAACTTAGAGCACCCAATGCATTTTGTCCAATGAAGGGGCAATTTAACGCGGCCAATCCACCTACCCTGCACATCTTTGGGTTGTGGGGGCGAACACGGGGAGAATGTGCAAACTCCACACAGACAGTGACCCAGAGCCGGGATTGAACCTGGGACCTCGGCGCCGTGAGGCAGCAGTGCTAACCACTACGCCACAGTGCCGGGATCGAACCTGGGACCTCGGCGCCACGAGGCAGCAGTGCTAACCACTGCGCTACCGTGCTGCCCTCCGCCCAGTGTTCTTAACTCAAACCAAATCGATTCTGTCCTCCCCCTGCAGGTCATTCTCCCTTTCCAACACGGATCAGCACTGGAACCTTGTTTTGCCTTCCCGACTTCGCAACTCCTTGAATATGAAGTGCCCATTTTCCAGCCGTATCGTAGTTATTGTCACAACATCACATTCCCACGTGGCTATCCCCAAATCCTTTGGCACGTCTATTCCAGAAATAACCACACAAATTTGTTTTTATCAATCAGCATCTTATGTGCTTTTCTTCTTACTGGCTTTCTTACTGGGCCTGCAGGCCCCAAGGACAATCTCGCTGATCCACGCTTCCCTGGGCTACTGTTAGATTTTATGAATAAATTACAACATTGAGAAAAGTAACACAAACAGCTTTTTGTTGGGAGAGTTTCGAAGCAGCTGCGTTTTGCATGAGTGGCAGAGGCTTCTGCGCAAGTTGGCAGACACACTGTAAATGACACAATCCTCAACAATGTGCAGAATGTGCCAAAACCTGAATACCGCACCGAGCTGACATTCGCTCCTCGCCTGAATAAGGAGACAGGATTTGATAGTATTGAATTTTCCCAGCGCTGAATATTTCCTGTTTTAGTCACTTTACTGAAAACATAACGCAATTGCAGCGAATAGGGCCACTGCAGCTTGTGACGGACGTAACTGGATAATCATCAGCCTCACACACCCATGTGACCTCCAGCTTGGCCACCTGTTCAGGGGAAAGATCAGATCCACCATTCCTTTCGCTCAAAGTGCAAATACTCAGCTCCACGATTTGGGAAACATACTTGTGTTGAGGAGTGAGAGGGCTCAGAAAGCCCGTTCTCACTGATGCGAGAGCAGACACGAGTGCTAAACTGCCGCCTAGTCTGATAGCCGAGAGGTGAGGGGGCAGGGTGAGCTGGGAGAGGCAGGGTCCCAGGTTCGATTCCCGGCTGGGGCACTGTCTGTGTGGAGTCTGCACGTTCTCCCCGTGTGTGCGTGGGTTTCCTCCGGGTGCTCCGGTTTCCTCCCACAGTCCAAAGACGTGCAGGTTAGGTGGATTGGCCGTGCTAACTTGCCCATAGTGATCAAAAAAAGGTTAGCAGGCTTAAGTGGGACGGTGCAGACTCGATGGGCCGAATGGCTTCCTTCTGCACTGTATGTTCTATGGGTGCTGGGAGAGGCAGGGTGTGCTAGGAGGGGGGACTCCACCTCTCTCTGCACAGTGTCCCACCATCCACCTCTCTCCGGACACTGTCCCAGCCTCCACCTCTCTCCGCCGAGTGTCCCAGCCTCCACCTCTCTCCGGACAGTGTCCCAGCCTCCACCTCTCTCCGGACAGTGTCCCAGCCTCCACCTCTCTCCGCCCAGTGTCCCAGCCTCCACCTCTCTCCGGACAGTGTCCCAGCCTCCACCTCTCTCCGCACAGTGTCCCAGCCTCCACCTCTCTCCGCCCAGTGTCCCAGCCTCCACCTCTCTCTGCACAGTGTCCCACCATCCACCTCTCTCCGGACACTGCCCCAGCCTCCACCTCTCTCCGCCGAGTGTCCCAGCCTCCACCTCTCTCCGGACAGTGTCCCAGCCTCCACCTCTCTCCGCACAGTGTCCCAGCCTCCACCTCTCTCCGCCCAGTGTCCCAGCCTCCACCTCTCTCCGGACACTGCCCCAGCCTCCACCTCTCTCCGGACACTGTCCCAGCCTCCACCTCTCTCCGCCCAGTGTCCCAGCCTCCACCTCTCTCCGGACACTGCCCCAGCCTCCACCTCTCTCCGCCGAGTGTCCCAGCCTCCACCTCTCTCCGGACAGTGTCCCAGCCTCCACCTCTCTCCGCACAGTGACCCAGCCTCCACCTCTCTCCGGACAGTGTCCCAGCCTCCACCTCTCTCCGGACACTGTCCCAGCCTCCTCCTCTCTCCGGACACTGTCCCAGCCTCCACCTCTCTCCGCACAGTGTCCCAGCCTCCACCTCTCTCCGCACAGTGTCCCAGCCTCCACCTCTCTCCGGACACTGTCCCAGCCTCCACCTCTCTCCGGACACTGTCCCAGCCTCCACCTCTCTCCGCACAGTGTCCCAGCCTCCACCTCTCTCCGGACAGTGACCCAGCCTCCACCTCTCTCCGGACAGTGACCCAGCCTCCACCTCTCTCCGGACAGTGTCCCAGCCTCCACCTCTCTCCGCCGAGTGTCCCAGCCTCCACCTCTCTCCGGACAGTGTCCCAGCCTCCACCTCTCTCCGGACAGTGACCCAGCCTCCACCTCTCTCCGGACACTGTCCCAGCCTCCACCTCTCTCCGCCGAGTGTCCCAGCCTCCACCTCTCTCCGCCCAGTGTCCCAGCCTCCACCTCTCTCCGCACAGTGTCCCAGCCTCCACCTCTCTCCGGACAGTGTCCCAACCTCCACCTCTCTCCGCCCAGTGTCCCAGCCTCCACCTCTCTCCGCCCAGTGTCCCAGCCTCCACCTCTCTCCGCCCAGTGTCCCAACCTCCACCTCTCTCCGCACAGTGTCCCAGCCTCCACCTCTCTCCGGACAGTGTCCCAACCTCCACCTCTCTCCGCACAGTGTCCCAGCCTCCACCTCTCTCCGGACAGTGTCCCAACCTCCACCTCTCTCCGCACAGTGTCCCAGCCTCCACCTCTCTCCACCCAGTGTCCCAACCTCCACCTCTCTCCGGACAGTGTCCCAACCTCCACCTCTCTCCGCACAGTGTCCCAGCCTCCACCTCTCTCCGGACAGTGTCCCAGCCTCCACCTCTCTCCGCACAGTGTCCCAGCCTCCACCTCTCTCCGGACACTGCCCCAGCCTCCACCTCTCTCCGCACAGTGTCCCAGCCTCCACCTCTCTCCGCCGAGTGTCCCAGCCTCCACCTCTCTCCGGACAGTGTCCCAGCCTCCACCTCTCTCCGCACAGTGACCCAGCCTCCACCTCTCTCCGCACAGTGTCCCAGCCTCCACCTCTCTCCGGACAGTGTCCCAGCCTCCACCTCTCTCCACCCAGTGTCCCAACCTCCACCTCTCTCCGGACAGTGTCCAAGCCTCCACCTCTCTCCGGACAGTGTCCCAGCCTCCACCTCACTCCACCCAGTGTCCCAGCCTCCACCTCTCTCCGCACAGTGTCCCAGCCTCCACCTCTCTCCGGACAGTGTCCCAGCCTCCACCTCTCTCCGGACAGTGTCCCAGCCTCCACCTCTCTCCACCCAGTGTCCCAGCCTCCACCTCTCTCCGGACAGTGTCCCAGCCTCCACCTCTCTCCGGACAGTGTCCCAGCCTCCACCTCTCTCCGGACAGTGTCCCAGCCTCCGCCTCTCTCCGGACAGTGTCCCAGCCTCCACCTCTCTCCGGACAGTGTCCCAGCCTCCACCTCTCTCCGCCCAGTGTCCCAGCCTCCACCTCTCTCTGGACACTGTCCCAGCCTCCACCTCTCTCCGCACAGTGTCCCAGCCTCCACCTCTCTCCGGACAGTGTCCCAGCCTCCACCTCTCTCCGCCCAGTGTCCCAGCCTCCACCTCTCTCCGCACAGTGTCCCAGCCTCCACCTCTCTCCGGACAGTGTCCCAGCCTCCACCTCTCTCCGGACACTGTCCCAGCCTCCACCTCTCTCCGCACAGTGTCCCAGCCTCCACCTCTCTCCGGACAGTGTCCCAGCCTCCACCTCTCTCCGGAAGTGACCCAGCCTCCACCTCTCTCCGGACAGTGTCCCAGCCTCCACCTCTCTCCGGACAGTGTCCCAGCCTCCAGCTCTCTCCACACAGTGTCCCAGCCTCCACCTCTCTCCGGACAGTGTCCCAGCCTCCAGCTCTCTCCACACAGTGTCCCAGCCTCCACCTCTCTCCGGACAGTGTCCCAGCCTCCACCTCTCTCCGCCCAGTGTCCCAGCCTCCACCTCTCTCCGCCCAGTGTCCCAGCCTCCACCTCTCTCCGCCCAGTGTCCCAGCCTCCACCTCTCTCCGCACAGTGTCCCAGCCTCCACCTCTCTCCGGACAGTGTCCCAGCCTCCACCTCTCTCCGGACAGTGTCCAAGCCTCCACCTCTCTCCGGACAGTGTCCCAGCCTCCACCTCTCTCCGCCCAGTGTCCCAGCCTCCACCTCTCTCCGCACAGTGACCCAGCCTCCACCTCTCTCCGCCCAGTGTCCCAGCCTCCACCTCTCTCCGGACAGTGTCCCAGCCTCCACCTCTCTCCACACAGTGTCCCAGCCTCCACCTCTCTCCGCACAGTGTCCCAGCCTCCACCTCTCTCCGGACACTGCCCCAGCCTCCACTTCTCTCCGCACAGTGTCCCAGCCTCCACCTCTCTCCGGACAGTGTCCCAGCCTCCACCTCTCTCCGGACAGTGTCCCAGCCTCCACCTCTCTCCGCCGAGTGTCCCAGCCTCCACCTCTCTCCGCCGAGTGTCCCAGCCTCCACCTCTCTCCGGACAGTGTCCCAGCCTCCACCTCTCTCCGCACAGTGACCCAGCCTCCACCTCTCTCCGGACAGTGTCCCAGCCTCCACCTCTCTCCGCACAGTGACCCAGCCTCCACCTCTCTCCGCACAGTGTCCTAGCCTCCACCTCTCTCCGCACAGTGTCCCAGCCTCCACCTCTCTCCGCACAGTGTCCCAGCCTCCACCTCTCTCCGCACAGTGTCCCAACCTCCACCTCTCTCCGGACAGTGTCCCAGCCTCCACCTCTCTCCGGACAGTGTCCCACCATCCACCTCTCTCCGGACAGTGTCCCAGCCTCCACCTCTCTCCGGACAGTGTCCCAGCCTCCACCTCTCTCCGCACAGTGACCCAGCCTCCACCTCTCTCCGCACAGTGTCCCAGCCTCCACCTCTCTCCGGACAGTGTCCCAGCCTCCACCTCTCTCCGCACAGTGTCCCAACCTCCACCTCTCTCCGGACAGTGTCCCAGCCTCCACCTCTCTCCGCACAGTGTCCCAACCTCCACCTCTCTCCGCCCAGTGTCCCAGCCTCTACCTCTCTCCGCACAGTGTCCCAGCCTCCACCTCTCTCCGGACAGTGTCCCAGCCTCCACCTCTCTCCGCACAGTGTCCCAGCCTCCACCTCTCTCCGCACAGTGTCCCAGCCTCCACCTCTCTCCGGACAGTGTCCCAGCCTCCACCTCTCTCCGGACACTGTCCCAGCCTCCACCTCTCTCCGCCCAGTGTCCCAGCCTCCACCTCTCTCCGGACACTGTCCCAGCCTCCAGCTCTCTCCACACAGTGTCCCAGCCTCCACCTCTCTCCGGACAGTGTCCCAGCCTCCACCTCTCTCCGGACAGTGACCCAGCCTCCACCTCTCTCCGGACAGTGTCCCAGCCTCCACCTCTCTCCGGACAGTGTCCCAGCCTCCAGCTCTCTCCACACAGTGTCCCAGCCTCCACCTCTCTCCGGACAGTGTCCCAGCCTCCAGCTCTCTCCACACAGTGTCCCAGCCTCCACCTCTCTCCGGACAGTGTCCCACCCTCCACCTCTCTCCGCCCAGTGTCCCAGCCTCTACCTCTCTCCGCTCAGTGTCCCAGCCTCCACCTCTCTCCGCCCAGTGTCCCAGCCTCCACCTCTCTCCGGACACTGTCCCAACCTCCACCTCTCTCCGCACAGTGTCCCAGCCTCTACCTCTCTCCGCCCAGTGTCCCAGCCTCCACCTCTCTCCGCCCAGTGTCCCAGCCTCCACCTCTCTCCGCCCAGTGTCCCAGCCTCCACCTCTCTCCGGACAGTGTCCCAGCCTCCACCTCTCTCCGCCCAGTGTCCCAGCCTCTACCTCTCTCCGCACAGTGTCCCAGCCTCCACCTCTCTCCGCCCAGTGTCCCAGCCTCTACCTCTCTCCGCCCAGTGTCCCAGCCTCCACCTCTCTCCGCCCAGTGTCCCAGCCTCCACCTCTCTCCGGACACTGTCCCAACCTCCACCTCTCTCCGCACAGTGTCCCAGCCTCTACCTCTCTCCGCCCAGTGTCCCAGCCTCCACCTCTCTCCGCACAGTGTCCCAGCCTCCACCTCTCTCCGGACAGTGTCCCAGCCTCCACCTCTCTCCGCCCAGTGTCCCAGCCTCCACCTCTCTCCGGACAGTGTCCCAGCCTCCACCTCTCTCCACACAGTGTCCCAGCCTCCACCTCTCTCCGGACACTGTCCCAGCCTCCACCTCTCTCCGGACAGTGTCCCAGCCTCCACCTCTCTCCGCACACCGTCCCAACCTCCACCTCTCTCCGGACAGTGTCCCAGCCTCCACCTCTCTCCGGACAGTGTCCCAGCCTCCACCTCTCTCCGGACAGTGTCCCAGCCTCCACCTCTCTCCGCACAGTGTCCCAGCCTCCACCTCTCTCCGGACAGTGTCCCAGCCTCCACCTCTCTCCGGACACTGTCCCAGCCTCCACCTCTCTCCGCACAGTGTCCCAGCCTCCACCTCTCTCCGGACAGTGTCCCAGCCTCCACCTCTCTCCGGACAGTGTCCCAGCCTCCACCTCTCTCCGCACAGTGTCCCAGCCTCCACCTCTCTCCGGACAGTGTCCCAGCCTCCACCTCTCTCCGCACAGTGTCCCAGCCTCCACCTCTCTCCGCACAGTGTCCCAGCCTCCACCTCTCTCCGGACACTGTCCCAGCCTCCGCCTCTCTCCGGACACTGTCCCAGCCTCCACCTCTCTCCGGACAGTGTCCCAGCCTCCACCTCTCTCCGGACAGTGTCCCAGCCTCCACCTCTCTCCGGACACTGTCCCAGCCTCCACCTCTCTCCGGACAGTATCCCAGCCTCCACCTCTCTCCGGACAGTGACCCAGCCTCCACCTCTCTCTGCACAGAATCCCAGCCTCCACCTCTCTCCGGACAGTGACCCAGCCTCCACCTCTCTCCGCCCAGTGTCCCAGCCTCCACCTCTCTCCGGACAGTGTCCCAGCCTCCTCCTCTCTCCGGACAGTGTCCCAGCCTCCACCTCTCTCCGGACAGTGTCCCAGCCTCCTCCTCTCTCCGGACAGTGTCCCAGCCTCCACCTCTCTCCGGACAGTGACCCAGCCTCCACCTCTCTCCGCACAGTGTCCCAGCCTCCACCTCTCTCCGGACAGTGACCCAGCCTCCACCTCTCTCCGGACAGTGTCCCAGCCTCCACCTCTCTCCACACAGTGTCCCAGCCTCCACCTCTCTCCGGACAGTGACCCAGCCTCCACCTCTCTCCACACAGTGTCCCAGCCTCCTCCTCTCTCCGGACAGTGTCCCAGCCTCCACCTCTCTCCGGACAGTGTCCCAGCCTCCACCTCTCTCCGGACAGTGTCCCAGTCTCCACCTCTCTCCGCACAGTGACCCAACCTCCACCTCTCTCCGGACATTGTCCCATCCTCCACCTCTCTCCGCACAGTGTCCCAGCCTCCACCTCTCTCCGGACAGTGTCCCAGCCTCCACCTCTCTCCGGACAGTGTCCCAGCCTCCACCTCTCTCCGGACACTGTCCCAGCCTCCACCTCTCTCCGCCGAGTGTCCCAGCCTCCACCTCTCTCCGCCCAGTGTCCCAGCCTCCACCTCTCTCCGCACAGTGTCCCAGCCTCCACCTCTCTCCGGACAGTGTCCCAGCCTCCACCTCTCTCCGGACAGTGTCCCAGCCTCCACCTCTCTCCGGACACTGTCCCAGCCTCCACCTCTCTCCGCCGAGTGTCCCAGCCTCCACCTCTCAGCACCCAGTGTCCCAGCCGCCACCTCTCTCCGGACAGTGTCCCAGCCTCCACCTCTCTCCGCACAGTGTCCCAGCCTCCACCTCTCTCCGGACACTGTCCCAGCCTCCGCCTCTCTCCGGACACTGTCCCAGCCTCCACCTCTCTCCGGACAGTGTCCCAGCCTCCACCTCTCTCCGCACAGTGTCCCAGCCTCCACCTCTCTCCGGACAGTGACCCAGCCTCCACCTCTCTCCGCCCAGTGTCCCAGCCTCCACCTCTCTCCGCCCAGTGTCCCAGCCTCCACCTCTCTCCGGACAGTGACCCAGCCTCCACCTCTCTCCGCCCAGTGTCCCAGCCTCCACCTCTCTCCGCACAGTGTCCCAGCCTCCACCTCTCTCCGGACACTGTCCCAGCCTCCACCTCTCTCCGGACAGTGTCCCAGCCTCCACCTCTCTCCGCACAGTGTCCCAGCCTCCACCTCTCTCCGGACAGTGTCCCAGCCTCCACCTCTCTCCGCCGAGTGTCCCAGCCTCCACCTCTCTCCGCACAGTGTCCCAGCCTCCACCTCTCTCCGCACAGTGTCCCAGCCTCCACCTCTCTCCGGACACTGTCCCAGCCTCCACCTCTCTCCGGACAGTGTCCCAGCCTCCATCTCTCTCCGCACAGTGTCCCAGCCTCCACCTCTCTCCGCACAGTGACCCAGCCTCCACCTCTCTCCACACAGTGTCCCAGCCTCCACCTCTCTCCGGACAGTGTCCCAGCCTCCACCTCTCTCCGGACAGTGTCCCAGCCTCCACCTCTCTCCGGACAGTGTCCCAGCCTCCACCTCTCTCCGGACAGTGTCCCAGCCTCCAGCTCTCTCCACACAGTGTCCCAGCCTCCACCTCTCTCCGCCGAGTGTCCCAGCCTCCACCTCTCTCCGGACAGTGTCCCAGCCTCCAGCTCTCTCCACACAGTGTCCCAGCCTCCACCTCTCTCCGGACAGTGTCCCAGCCTCCACCTCTCTCCGCCCAGTGTCCCAGCCTCCACCTCTCTCCGCCCAGTGTCCCAGCCTCCACCTCTCTCCGCCCAGTGTCCCAGCCTCCACCTCTCTCCGCACAGTGTCCCAGCCTCCACCTCTCTCCGGACAGTGTCCCAGCCTCCACCTCTCTCCGGACACTGTCCCAGCCTCCACCTCTCTCCGCCCAGTGTCCCAGCCTCCACCTCTCTCCGCACAGTGACCCAGCCTCCACCTCTCTCCGCCCAGTGTCCCAGCCTCCACCTCTCTCCGGACAGTGTCCCAGCCTCCACCTCTCCCCGCACACTGTCCCAGCCTCCACCTCTCTCCGGACAGTGTCCCAGCCTCCACCTCTCTCCGCACACCGTCCCAGCCTCCACCTCTCTCCGGACAGTGTCCCAGCCTCCACCTCTCTCCGGACAGTGTCCCAGCCTCCACCTCTCTCCGGACAGTGTCCCAGCCTCCACCTCTCTCCGCACAGTGTCCCAGCCTCCACCTCTCTCCGGACAGTGTCCCAGCCTCCACCTCTCTCCGGACACTGTCCCAGCCTCCACCTCTCTCCGCACAGTGTCCCAGCCTCCACCTCTCTCCGCACAGTGTCCCAGCCTCCACCTCTCTCTGGACACTGTCCCAGCCTCCGCCTCTCTCCGGACACTGTCCCAGCCTCCACCTCTCTCCGGACAGTGTCCCAGCCTCCACCTCTCTCCGGACACTGTCCCAGCCTCCACCTCTCTCCGGACAGTGTCCCAGCCTCCACCTCTCTCCGGACAGTGACCCAGCCTCCACCTCTCTCCGCACAGTGTCCCAGCCTCCACCTCTCTCCGGACACTGTCCCAGCCTCCGCCTCTCTCCGGACACTGTCCCAGCCTCCACCTCTCTCCGGACAGTGTCCCAGCCTCCACCTCTCTCCGCACAGTGTCCCAGCCTCCACCTCTCTCCGGACAGTGTCCCAGCCTCCACCTCTCTCCGGACACTGTCCCAGCCTCCACCTCTCTCCGGACAGTGTCCCAGCCTCCACCTCTCTCCGCACAGTGTCCCAGCCTCCACCTCTCTCCACACAGTGTCCCAGCCTCCACCTCTCTCCGGACAGTGTCCCAGCCTCCACCTCTCTCCGCACAGTGTCCCAGCCTCCACCTCTCTCCGGACAGTGACCCAGCCTCCACCTCTCTCCACACAGTGTCCCAGCCTCCTCCTCTCTCCGGACAGTGTCCCAGCCTCCACCTCTCTCCGCACAGTGTCCCAGCCTCCACCTCTCTCCGCCGAGTGTCCCAGCCTCCACCTCTCTCCGGACACTGTCCCAGCCTCCACCTCTCTCCGGACAGTGTCCCAGCCTCCACCTCTCTCCGCACAGTGTCCCAGCCTCCACCTCTCTCCGCACAGTGTCCCAGCCTCCACCTCTCTCCGGACAGTGTCCCAGCCTCCACCTCTCTCCGGACAGTGTCCCAGCCTCCACCTCTCTCCGGACAGTGTCCCAGCCTCCACCTCTCTCCGGACACTGTCCCAGCCTCCACCTCTCTCCGCCGAGTGTCCCAGCCTCCACCTCTCTCCGCCCAGTGTCCCAGCCTCCACCTCTCAGCACCCAGTGTCCCAGCCTCCACCTCTCTCCGGACAGTGTCCCAGTCTCCACCTCTCTCCGCACAGTGTCCCAGTCTCCACCTCTCTCCGGACAGTGTCCCAGCCTCCACCTCTCTCCGCACAGTGTCCCAGCCTCCACATCTCTCCGCACACCGTCCCAACCTCCACCTCTCTCCGGACAGTGTCCCAGCCTCCACCTCTCTCCGGACAGTGTCCCAGCCTCCACCTCTCTCCGGACAGTGTCCCAGCCTCCACCTCTCTCCGCACAGTGTCCCAGCCTCCACCTCTCTCCGGACAGTGTCCCAGCCTCCACCTCTCTCCGGACACTGTCCCAGCCTCCACCTCTCTCCGCACAGTGTCCCAGCCTCCACCTCTCTCCGCACAGTGTCCCAGCCTCCACCTCTCTCCGGACACTGTCCCAGCCTCCGCCTCTCTCCGGACACTGTCCCAGCCTCCACCGCTCTCCGGACAGTGTCCCAGCCTCCATCTCTCTCCGGACAGTGTCCCAGCCTCCACCTCTCTCCGGACACTGTCCCAGCCTCCACCTCTCTCCGGACAGTATCCCAGCCTCCACCTCTCTCCGGACAGTGACCCAGCCTCCACCTCTCTCCGCACAGTATCCCAGCCTCCACCTCTCTCCGGACAGTGACCCAGCCTCCACCTCTCTCCGCCCAGTGTCCCAGCCTCCACCTCTCTCCGGACAGTGTCCCAGCCTCCTCCTCTCTCCGGACAGTGTCCCAGCCTCCACCTCTCTCCGGACAGTGTCCCAGCCTCCTCCTCTCTCCGGACAGTGTCCCAGCCTCCACCTCTCTCCGGACAGTGACCCAGCCTCCACCTCTCTCCGCACAGTGTTCCAGCCTCCACCTCTCTCCGGACAGTGACCCAGCCTCCACCTCTCTCCGGACAGTGTCCCAGCCTCCACCTCTCTCCACACAGTGTCCCAGCCTCCACCTCTCTCCGGACAGTGACACAGCCTCCACCTCTCTCCACACAGTGTCCCAGCCTCCTCCTCTCTCCGGACAGTGTCCCAGCCTCCACCTCTCTCCGGACAGTGTCCCAGCCTCCACCTCTCTCCGGACAGTGTCCCAGCCTCCACCTCTCTCCGCACAGTGACCCAACCTCCACCTCTCTCCGGACACTGTCCCATCCTCCACCTCTCTCCGCACAGTGTCCCAGCCTCCACCTCTCTCCGGACAGTGTCCCAGCCTCCACCTCTCTCCGGACAGTGTCCCAGCCTCCACCTCTCTCCGGACACTGTCCCAGCCTCCACCTCTCTCCGCCGAGTGTCCCAGCCTCCACCTCTCTCCGCCCAGTGTCCCAGCCTCCACCTCTCTCCGCACAGTGTCCCAGCCTCCACCTCTCTCCGGACAGTGTCCCAGCCTCCACCTCTCTCCGGACAGTGTCCCAGCCTCCACCTCTCTCCGGACACTGTCCCAGCCTCCACCTCTCTCCGCCGAGTGTCCCAGCCTCCACCTCTCAGCACCCAGTGTCCCAGCCTCCACCTCTCTCCGGACAGTGTCCCAGCCTCCACCTCTCTCCGCACAGTGTCCCAGCCTCCACCTCTCTCCGGACACTGTCCCAGCCTCCGCCTCTCTCCGGACACTGTCCCAGCCTCCACCTCTCTCCGGACAGTGTCCCAGCCTCCACCTCTCTCCGCACAGTGTCCCAGCCTCCACCTCTCTCCGGACAGTGACCCAGCCTCCACCTCTCTCCGCCCAGTGTCCCAGCCTCCACCTCTCTCCGCCCAGTGTCCCAGCCTCCACCTCTCTCCGGACAGTGACCCAGCCTCCACCTCTCTCCGCCCAGTGTCCCAGCCTCCACCTCTCTCCGCACAGTGTCCCAGCCTCCACCTCTCTCCGGACACTGTCCCAGCCTCCACCTCTCTCTGGACAGTGTCCCAGCCTCCACCTCTCTCCGCACAGTGTCCCAGCCTCCACCTCTCTCCGGACAGTGTCCCAGCCTCCACCTCTCTCCGCCGAGTGTCCCAGCCTCCACCTCTCTCCGCACAGTGTCCCAGCCTCCACCTCTCTCCGCACAGTGTCCCAGCCTCCACCTCTCTCCGGACACTGTCCCAGCCTCCACCTCTCTCCGGACAGTGTCCCAGCCTCCACCTCTCTCCGCACAGTCTCCCAGCCTCCACCTCTCTCCGCACAGTGACCCAGCCTCCACCTCTCTCCACACAGTGTCCCAGCCTCCACCTCTCTCCGGACAGTGTCCCAGCCTCCACCTCTCTCCGGACAGTGTCCCAGCCTCCACCTCTCTCCGGACAGTGTCCCAGCCTCCACCTCTCTCCGGACAGTGTCCCAGCCTCCAGCTCTCTCCACACAGTGTCCCAGCCTCCACCTCTCTCCGCCGAGTGTCCCAGCCTCCACCTCTCTCCGGACAGTGTCCCAGCCTCCAGCTCTCTCCACACAGTGTCCCAGCCTCCACCTCTCTCCGGACAGTGTCCCAGCCTCCACCTCTCTCCGCCCAGTGTCCCAGCCTCCACCTCTCTCCGCCCAGTGTCCCAGCCTCCACCTCTCTCCGCCCAGTGTCCCAGCCTCCACCTCTCTCCGCACAGTGTCCCAGCCTCCACCTCTCTCCGGACAGTGTCCCAGCCTCCACCTCTCTCCGGACACTGTCCCAGCCTCCACCTCTCTCCGCCCAGTGTCCCAGCCTCCACCTCTCTCCGCACAGTGACCCAGCCTCCACCTCTCTCCGCCCAGTGTCCCAGCCTCCACCTCTCTCCGGACAGTGTCCCAGCCTCCACCTCTCCCCGCACACTGTCCCAGCCTCCACCTCTCTCCGGACAGTGTCCCAGCCTCCACCTCTCTCCGCACACCGTCCCAGCCTCCACCTCTCTCCGGACAGTGTCCCAGCCTCCACCTCTCTCCGGACAGTGTCCCAGCCTCCACCTCTCTCCGGACAGTGTCCCAGCCTCCACCTCTCTCCGCACAGTGTCCCAGCCTCCACCTCTCTCCGGACAGTGACCCAGCCTCCACCTCTCTCCGGACACTGTCCCAGCCTCCACCTCTCTCCGCACAGTGTCCCAGCCTCCACCTCTCTCCGCACAGTGTCCCAGCCTCCACCTCTCTCCGGACACTGTCCCAGCCTCCGCCTCTCTCCGGACACTGTCCCAGCCTCCACCTCTCTCCGGACAGTGTCCCAGCCTCCACCTCTCTCCGGACAGTGTCCCAGCCTCCACCTCTCTCCGGACACTGTCCCAGCCTCCACCTCTCTCCGGACAGTGTCCCAGCCTCCACCTCTCTCCGGACAGTGACCCAGCCTCCACCTCTCTCCGCACAGTGTCCCAGCCTCCACCTCTCTCCGGACACTGTCCCAGCCTCCGCCTCTCTCCGGACACTGTCCCAGCCTCCACCTCTCTCCGGACAGTGTCCCAGCCTCCAACTCTCTCCGCACAGTGTCCCAGCCTCCACCTCTCTCCGGACAGTGTCCCAGCCTCCACCTCTCTCCGGACACTGTCCCAGCCTCCACCTCTCTCCGGACAGTGTCCCAGCCTCCACCTCTCTCCGCACAGTGTCCCAGCCTCCACCTCTCTCCACACAGTGTCCCAGCCTCCACCTCTCTCCGGACAGTGTCCCAGCCTCCACCTCTCTCCGCACAGTGTCCCAGCCTCCACCTCTCTCCGGACAGTGACCCAGCCTCCACCTCTCTCCACACAGTGTCCCAGCCTCCTCCTCTCTCCGGACAGTGTCCCAGCCTCCACCTCTCTCCGCACAGTGTCCCAGCCTCCACCTCTCTCCGCCGTGTGTCCCAGCCTCCACCTCTCTCCGGACACTGTCCCAGCCTCCACCTCTCTCCGGACAGTGTCCCAGCCTCCACCTCTCTCCGCACAGTGTCCCAGCCTCCACCTCTCTCCGGACAGTGTCCCAGCCTCCACCTCTCTCCGGACAGTGTCCCAGCCTCCACCTCTCTCCGGACAGTGTCCCAGCCTCCACCTCTCTCCGGACAGTGTCCCAGCCTCCACCTCTCTCCGGACACTGTCCCAGCCTCCACCTCTCTCCGCACAGTGTCCCAGCCTCCACCTCTCTCCGCACAGTGTCCCAGCCTCCACCTCTCTCCGCCCAGTGTCCCAGCCTCCACCTCTCTCCGCACAGTGTCCCAGCCTCCACCTCTCTCCGCACAGTGTCCCAGCCTCCACCTCTCTCCGCCCAGTGTCCCAGCCTCCACCTCTCTCCGGACAGTGTCCCAGCCTCCACCTCTCTCCGCCCAGTGTCCCAACCTCCACCTCTCTCCGCCGAGTGTCCCAGCCTCCACCTCTCTCCGGACAGTGTCCCAGCCTCCAGCTCTCTCCACACAGTGTCCCAGCCTCCACCTCTCTCCGGACAGTGTCCCAGCCTCCACCTCTCTCCGCCCAGTGTCCCAGCCTCCACCTCTCTCCGCCCAGTGTCCCAGCCTCCACCTCTCTCCGCCCAGTGTCCCAGCCTCCACCTCTCTCCGCACAGTGTCCCAGCCTCCACCTCTCTCCGGACAGTGTCCCAGCCTCCACCTCTCTCCGGACACTGTCCCAGCCTCCACCTCTCTCCGCCCAGTGTCCCAGCCTCCACCTCTCTCCGCACAGTGACCCAGCCTCCACCTCTCTCCGCCCAGTGTCCCAGCCTCCACCTCTCTCCGGACAGTGTCCCAGCCTCCACCTCTCCCCGCACACTGTCCCAGCCTCCACCTCTCTCCGGACAGTGTCCCAGCCTCCACCTCTCTCCGCACACCGTCCCAGCCTCCACCTCTCTCCGGACAGTGTCCCAGCCTCCACCTCTCTCCGGACAGTGTCCCAGCCTCCACCTCTCTCCGGACAGTGTCCCAGCCTCCACCTCTCTCCGCACAGTGTCCCAGCCTCCACCTCTCTCCGGACAGTGTCCCAGCCTCCACCTCTCTCCGGACACTGTCCCAGCCTCCACCTCTCTCCGCACAGTGTCCCAGCCTCCACCTCTCTCCGCACAGTGTCCCAGCCTCCACCTCTCTCCGGACACTGTCCCAGCCTCCGCCTCTCTCCGGACACTGTCCCAGCCTCCACCTCTCTCCGGACAGTGTCCCAGCCTCCACCTCTCTCCGGACAGTGTCCCAGCCTCCACCTCTCTCCGGACACTGTCCCAGCCTCCACCTCTCTCCGGACAGTGTCCCAGCCTCCACCTCTCTCCGGACAGTGACCCAGCCTCCACCTCTCTCCGCACAGTGTCCCAGCCTCCACCTCTCTCCGGACACTGTCCCAGCCTCCGCCTCTCTCCGGACACTGTCCCAGCCTCCACCTCTCTCCGGACAGTGTCCCAGCCTCCACCTCTCTCCGCACAGTGTCCCAGCCTCCACCTCTCTCCGGACAGTGTCCCAGCCTCCACCTCTCTCCGGACACTGTCCCAGCCTCCACCTCTCTCCGGACAGTGTCCCAGCCTCCACCTCTCTCCGCACAGTGTCCCAGCCTCCACCTCTCTCCACACAGTGTCCCAGCCTCCACCTCTCTCCGGACAGTGTCCCAGCCTCCACCTCTCTCCGCACAGTGTCCCAGCCTCCACCTCTCTCCGGACAGTGACCCAGCCTCCACCTCTCTCCACACAGTGTCCCAGCCTCCTCCTCTCTCCGGACAGTGTCCCAGCCTCCACCTCTCTCCGCACAGTGTCCCAGCCTCCACCTCTCTCCGCCGTGTGTCCCAGCCTCCACCTCTCTCCGGACACTGTCCCAGCCTCCACCTCTCTCCGGACAGTGTCCCAGCCTCCACCTCTCTCCGCACAGTGTCCCAGCCTCCACCTCTCTCCGGACAGTGTCCCAGCCTCCACCTCTCTCCGGACAGTGTCCCAGCCTCCACCTCTCTCCGGACAGTGTCCCAGCCTCCACCTCTCTCCGGACAGTGTCCCAGCCTCCACCTCTCTCCGGACACTGTCCCAGCCTCCACCTCTCTCCGCCCAGTGTCCCAGCCTCCACCTCTCTCCGCCCAGTGTCCCAGCCTCCACCTCTCAGCACCCAGTGTCCCAGCCTCCACCTCTCTCCGGACAGTGTCCCAGTCTCCACCTCTCTCCGCACAGTGTCCCAGTCTCCACCTCTCTCCGGACAGTGTCCCAGCCTCCACCTCTCTCCGCACAGTGTCCCAGCCTCCACCTCTCTCCGCACAGTGTCCCAGCCTCCACCTCTCTCCGCCCAGTGTCCCAGCCTCCACCTCTCTCCGCACAGTGTCCCAGCCTCCACCTCTCTCCGCACAGTGTCCCAGCCTCCACCTCTCTCCGCCCAGTGTCCCAGCCTCCACCTCTCTCCGGACAGTGTCCCAGCCTCCACCTCTCCCCGCCCAGTGTCCCAACCTCCACCTCTCTCCGCACAGTGTCCCAGCCTCCACCTCTCTCCGGACAGTGACCCAGCCTCCACCTCTCTCCGGACAGTGTCCCAGCCTCCACCTCTCTCCGGACACTGTCCCAGCCTCCACCTCTCTCCGGACACTGTCCCAGCCTCCACCTCTCTCCGCACAGTGTCCCAGCCTCCACCTCTCTCCACACAGTGTCCCAGCCTCCACCTCTCTCCGGACACTGTCCCAGCCTCCAGCTCTCTCCGCACAGTGTCCCAGCCTCCACCTCTCTCCGGACAGTGTCCCAGCCTCCACCTCTCTCCGGACACTGTCCCAGCCTCCACCTCTCTCCGCCCAGTGTCCCAACCTCCACCTCTCTCCGGACAGTGTCCCAGCCTCCAGCTCTCTCCGGACAGTGTCCCAGCCTCCACCTCTCTCCGGACACTGTCCCAGCCTCCACCTCTCTCCGCCCAGTGTCCCAACCTCCACCTCTCTCCGGACAGTGTCCCAGCCTCCACCTCTCTCCGCACAGTGTCCCAGCCTCCACCTCTCTCCGCACAGTTTCCAGGCCTCCACCTCTCTCCGAACAGTGTCCCAGCCTCCACCTCTCTCCGCCCAGTGTCCCAGCCTCCACCTCTCTCCGCCCAGTGTCCCAGCCTCCACCTCTCTCCGGACAGTGTCCCAGCGTCCACCTCTCTCCGCACAGTGTCCCAGCCTCCACCTCTCTCCGGACAGTGTCCCAGCCTCCACCTCTCTCCGCCCAGTGTCCCAGCCTCCACCTCTCTCCGGACACTGTCCCAGCCTCCACCTCTCTCCGGACACTGTCCCAGCCTCCACCTCTCTCCGGACACTGTCCCAGCCTCCACCTCTCTCCGCACAGTGTCCCAGCCTCCACCTCTCTCCGGACAGTGTCCCAGCATCCACCTCTCTCCGGACAGTGTCCCAGCCTCCACCTCTCTCCGCCCAGTGTCCCAACCTCCACCTCTCTCCGGACACTGTCCCAGCCTCCACCTCTCTCCGGACACTGTCCCAGCCTCCACCTCTCTCCGCACAGTGTCCCAGCCTCCACCTCTCTCCGGACAGTGTCCCAGCATCCACCTCTCTCCGGACAGTGTCCCAGCCTCCACCTCTCTCCGCCCAGTGTCCCAACCTCCACCTCTCTCCGGACACTGTCCCAGCCTCCACCTCTCTCCGGACACTGTCCCAGCCTCCACCTCTCTCCGCCCAGTGTCCCAGCCTCCACCTCTCTCCGCCCAGTGTCCCAGCCTCCACCTCTCTCCGGACAGTGTCCCAGCCTCCACCTCTCTCCGCCCAGTGTCCCAGCCTCCACCTCTCTCCGCCCAGTGTCCCAGCCTCCACCTCTCTCCGCCCAGTGTCCCAGCCTCCACCTCTCTCCGGACAGTGTCCCAGCCTCCACCTCTCTCCGGACAGTGTCCAAGCCTCCACCTCTCTCCGGACAGTGTCCCAGCCTCCACCTCTCTCCGGACAGTGACCCAGCCTCCACCTCTCTCCGCACAGTGTCCCAGCCTCCACCTCTCTCCGGACAGTGTCCCAGCCTCCACCTCTCTCCGCACAGTGTCCCAGCCTCCACCTCTCTCCGCACAGTGTCCCAGCCTCCACCTCTCTCCGGACAGTGTCCCAACCTCCACCTCTCTCCGCACAGTGTCCCAGCCTCCACCTCTCTCCGGACAGTGTCCCAGCCTCCACCTCTCTCCGGACAGTGTCCCAGCCTCCACCTCTTTCCGGACAGTGTCCCAGCCTCCACCTCTCTCCGGACACTGTCCCAGCCTCCACCTCTCTCCGGACAGTGTCCCAGCCTCCACCTCTCTCCGGACAGTGACCCAGCCTCCACCTCTCTCCGCACAGTGTCCCAGCCTCCACCTCTCTCCGGACACTGTCCCAGCCTCCGCCTCTCTCCGGACACTGTCCCAGCCTCCACCTCTCTCCGCACAGTGTCCCAGCCTCCACCTCTCTCCGGACAGTGACCCAGCCTCCACCTCTCTCCGGACACTGTCCCAGCCTCCACCTCTCTCCGGACAGTGTCCCAGCCTCCACCTCTCTCCGCACAGTGTCCCAGCCTCCACCTCTCTCCGCACAGTGTCCCAGCCTCCACCTCTCTCCGGACAGTGTCCCAGCCTCCTCCTCTCTCCGGACAGTGTCCCAGCCTCCACCTCTCTCCGGACAGTGGCCCAGCCTCCACCTCTCTCCACACAGTGTCCCAGCCTCCACCTCTCTCCGGACAGTGACCCAGCCTCCACCTCTCTCCACACAGTGTCCCAGCCTCCTCCTCTCTCCGGACAGTGTCCCAGCCTCCACCTCTCCCCGGACAGTGTCCCAGCCTCCACCTCTCTCCGGACAGTGTCCCAGCCTCCACCTCTCTCCGCACAGTGACCCAACCTCCACCTCTCTCCGGACACTGTCCCATCCTCCACCTCTCTCCGCACAGTGTCCCAGCCTCCACCTCTCTCCGGACAGTGTCCCAGCCTCCACCTCTCTCCGGACAGTGTCCCAGCCTCCACCTCTCTCCGGACACTGTCCCAGCCTCCACCTCTCTCCGCCGAGTGTCCCAGCCTCCACCTCTCTCCGCCGAGTGTCCCAGCCTCCACCTCTCTCCGCCCAGTGTCCCAGCCTCCACCTCTCAGCACCCAGTGTCCCAGCCTCCACCTCTCTCCGCACAGTGTCCCAGTCTCCACCTCTCTCCGCACAGTGTCCCAGTCTCCACCTCTCTCCGGACAGTGTCCCAGCCTCCACCTCTCTCCGCACAGTGTCCCAGCCTCCACCTCTCTCCGCCCAGTGTCCCAGCCTCCACCTCTCTCCGCACAGTGTCCCAGCCTCCACCTCTCTCCGCACAGTTTCCCAGCCTCCACCTCTCTCCGCACAGTGTCCCAGTCTCCACCTCTCTCCGGACACTGTCCCAGCCTCCACCTCTCTCCGGACACTGTCCCAGCCTCCACCTCTCTCCGCCGAGTGTCCCAGCCTCCACCTCTCTCCGCCCAGTGTCCCAGCCTCCACCTCTCTCCGCACAGTGTCCCAGCCTCCACCTCTCTCCGGACAGTGTCCCAGCCTCCACCTCTCTCCGGACAGTGTCCCAGCCTCCACCTCTCTCCGGACACTGTCCCAGCCTCCACCTCTCTCCGCCGAGTGTCCCAGCCTCCACCTCTCAGCACCCAGTGTCCCAGCCTCCACCTCTCTCCGGACAGTGTCCCAGCCTCCACCTCTCTCCGCACAGTGTCCCAGCCTCCACCTCTCTCCGGACACTGTCCCAGCCTCCGCCTCTCTCCGGACACTGTCCCAGCCTCCACCTCTCTCCGGACAGTGTCCCAGCCTCCACCTCTCTCCGCACAGTGTCCCAGCCTCCACCTCTCTCCGGACAGTGACCCAGCCTCCACCTCTCTCCGCCCAGTGTCCCAGCCTCCACCTCTCTCCGCACATTGTCCCATCCTCCACCTCTCTCCGGACAGTGACCCAGCCTCCACCTCTCTCCGCCCAGTGTCCCAGCCTCCACCTCTCTCCGCACAGTGTCCCAGCCTCCACCTCTCTCCGGACACTGTCCCAGCCTCCACCTCTCTCCGGACAGTGTCCCAGCCTCCACCTCTCTCCGCACAGTGTCCCAGCCTCCACCTCTCTCCGGACAGTGTCCCAGCCTCCACCTCTCTCCGCCAAGTGTCCCAGCCTCCACCTCTCTCCGCACAGTGTCCCAGCCTCCACCTCTCTCCGCACAGTGTCCCAGCCTCCACCTCTCTCCGGACACTGTCCCAGCCTCCACCTCTCTCCGGACAGTGTCCCAGCCTCCACCTCTCTCCGCACAGTGTCCCAGCCTCCACCTCTCTCCGCACAGTGACCCAGCCTCCACCTCTCTCCACACAGTGTCCCAGCCTCCACCTCTCTCCGGACAGTGTCCCAGCCTCCACCTCTCTCCGGACAGTGTCCCAGCCTCCACCTCTCTCCGGACAGTGTCCCAGCCTCCACCTCTCTCCGGACAGTTTTCCAGCCTCCAGCTCTCTCCACACAGTGTCCCAGCCTCCACCTCTCTCCGCCGAGTGTCCCAGCCTCCACCTCTCTCCGGACAGTGTCCCATCCTCCAGCTCTCTCCACACAGTGTCCCAGCCTCCACCTCTCTCCGGACAGTGTCCCAGCCTCCACCTCTCTCCGCCCAGTGTCCCAGCCTCCACCTCTCTCCGCCCAGTGTCCCAGCCTCCACCTCTCTCCGCCCAGTGTCCCAGCCTCCACCTCTCTCCGCACAGTGTCCCAGCCTCCACCTCTCTCCGGACAGTGTCCCAGCCTCCACCTCTCTCCGGACACTGTCCCAGCCTCCACCTCTCTCCGCCCAGTGTCCCAGCCTCCACCTCTCTCCGCACAGTGACCCAGCCTCCACCTCTCTCCGCCCAGTGTCCCAGCCTCCACCTCTCTCCGGACAGTGTCCCAGCCTCCACCTCTCCCCGCACACTGTCCCAGCCTCCACCTCTCTCCGGACAGTGTCCCAGCCTCCACCTCTCTCCGCACACCGTCCCAGCCTCCACCTCTCTCCGGACAGTGTCCCAGCCTCCATCTCTCTCCGGACAGTGTCCCAGCCTCCACCTCTCTCCGGACAGTGTCCCAGCCTCCACCTCTCTCCGCACAGTGTCCCAGCCTCCACCTCTCTCCGGACAGTGTCCCAGCCTCCACCTCTCTCCGGACACTGTCCCAGCCTCCACCTCTCTCCGCACAGTGTCCCAGCCTCCACCTCTCTCCGCACAGTGTCCCAGCCTCCACCTCTCTCCGGACACTGTCCCAGCGTCCGCCTCTCTCCGGACACTGTCCCAGCCTCCACCTCTCACCGGACAGTGTCCCAGCCTCCACCTCTCTCCGGACAGTGTCCCAGCCTCCACCTCTCTCCGGACACTGTCCCAGCCTCCACCTCTCTCCGGACAGTGTCCCAGCCTCCACCTCTCTCCGGACAGTGACCCAGCCTCCACCTCTCTCCGCACAGTGTCCCAGCCTCCACCTCTCTCCGGACACTGTCCCAGCCTCCGCCTCTCTCCGGACACTGTCCCAGCCTCCACCTCTCTCCGGACAGTGTCCCAGCCTCCACCTCTCTCCGCACAGTGTCCCAGCTTCCACCTCTCTCCGGACAGTGTCCCAGCCTCCACCTCTCTCCGGACACTGTCCCAGCCTCCACCTCTCTCCGGACAGTGTCCCAGCCTCCACCTCTCTCCGCACAGTGTCCCAGCCTCCACCTCTCTCCACACAGTGTCCCAGCCTCCACCTCTCTCCGGACAGTGTCCCAGCCTCCACCTCTCTCCGCACAGTGTCCCAGCCTCCACCTCTCTCCGGACAGTGACCCAGCCTCCACCTCTCTCCACACAGTGTCCCAGCCTCCTCCTCTCTCCGGACAGTGTCCCAGCCTCCACCTCTCTCCGCACAGTGTCCCAGCCTCCACCTCTCTCCGCCGAGTGTCCCAGCCTCCACCTCTCTCCGGACACTGTCCCAGCCTCCACCTCTCTCCGGACAGTGTCCCAGCCTCCACCTCTCTCCGCACAGTGTCCCAGCCTCCACCTCTCTCCGGACAGTGTCCCAGCCTCCACCTCTCTCCGGACAGTGTCCCAGCCTCCACCTCTCTCCGGACAGTGTCCCAGCCTCCACCTCTCTCCGGACAGTGTCCCAGCCTCCACCTCTCTCCGGACACTGTCCCAGCCTCCACCTCGCTCCGCCGAGTGTCCCAGCCTCCACCTCTCTCCGCCCAGTGTCCCAGCCTCCACCTCTCAGCACCCAGTGTCTCAGCCTCCACCTCTCTCCGCACAGTGTCCCAGTCTCCACCTCTCTCCGCACAGTGTCCCAGCCTCCACCTCTCTCCGCCCAGTGTCCCAGCCTCCACCTCTCTCCGCACAGTGTCCCAGCCTCCACCTCTCTCCGCACAGTGTCCCAGCCTCCTCCTCTCTCCGCCCAGTGTCCCAGCCTCCACCTCTCTCCGGACAGTGTCCCAGCCTCCACCTCTCTCCGCCCAGTGTCCCAACCTCCACCTCTCTCCGCACAGTGTCCCAGCCTCCACCTCTCTCCGGACAGTGACCCAGCCACCACCTCTCTCCGGACAGTGTCCCAGCCTCCACCTCTCTCCGGACACTGTCCCAGCCTCCACCTCTCTCCGGACACTGTCCCAGCCTCCACCTCTCTCCGCACAGTGTCCCAGCCTCCACCTCTCTCCACACAGTGTCCCAGCCTCCACCTCTCTCCGGACACTGTCCCAGCCTCCAGCTCTCTCCGCACAGTGTCCCAGCCTCCACCTCTCTCCGGACAGTGTCCCAGCCTCCAGCTCTCTCCGCACAGTGTCCCAGCCTCCAGCTCTCTCCGGACAGTGTCCCAGCCTCCACCTCTCTCCGGACACTGTCCCAGCCTCCACCTCTCTCCGCCCAGTGTCCCAACCTCCACCTCTCTCCGGACAGTGTCCCAGCCTCCAGCTCTCTCCGGACAGTGTCCCAGCCTCCACCTCTCTCCGGACACTGTCCCAGCCTCCACCTCTCTCCGCCCAGTGTCCCAACCTCCACCTCTCTCCGGACAGTGTCCCAGCCTCCACCTCTCTCCGCACAGTGTCCCAGCCTCCACCTCTCTCCGCACAGTTTCCCAGCCTCCACCTCTCTCCGGACAGTGTCCCAGCCTCCACCTCTCTCCGCCCAGTGTCCCAGCCTCCACCTCTCTCCGCCCAGTGTCCCAGCCTCCACCTCTCTCCGGACAGTGTCCAAGCGTCCACCTCTCTCCGCACAGTGTCCCAGCCTCCACCTCTCTCCGGACAGTGTCCCAGCCTCCACCTCTCTCCGCCCAGTGTCCCAGCCTCCACCTCTCTCCGGACACTGTCCCAGCCTCCACCTCTCTCCGGACACTGTCCCAGCCTCCACCTCTCTCCGGACACTGTCCCAGCCTCCACCTCTCTCCGCACAGTGTCCCAGCCTCCACCTCTCTCCGGACAGTGTCCCAGCATCCACCTCTCTCCGGACAGTGTCCCAGCCTCCACCTCTCTCCGCCCAGTGTCCCAACCTCCACCTCTCTCCGGACACTGTCCCAGCCTCCACCTCTCTCCGGACACTGTCCCAGCCTCCACCTCTCTCCGCACAGTGTCCCAGCCTCCACCTCTCTCCGGACAGTGTCCCAGCATCCACCTCTCTCCGGACAGTGTCCCAGCCTCCACCTCTCTCCGCCCAGTGTCCCAACCTCCACCTCTCTCCGGACACTGTCCCAGCCTCCACCTGTCTCCGGACACTGTCCCAGCCTCCACCTCTCTCCGCCCAGTGTCCCAGCCTCCACCTCTCTCCGCCCAGTGTCCCAGCCTCCACCTCTCTCCGGACAGTGTCCCAGCCTCCACCTCTCTCCGCCCAGTGTCCCAGCCTCCACCTCTCTCCGCCCAGTGTCCCAGCCTCCACCTCTCTCCGCCCAGTGTCCCAGCCTCCACCTCTCTCCGGACAGTGTCCCAGCCTCCACCTCTCTCCGGACAGTGTCCAAGCCTCCACCTCTCTCCGGACAGTGTCCCAGCCTCCGACCTCTCTCCGGACAGTGACCCAGCCTCCACCTCTCTCCGCACAGTGTCCCAGCCTCCACCTCTCTCCGGACAGTGTCCCAGCCTCCACCTCTCTCCGCACAGTGTCCCAGCCTCCACCTCTCTCCGCACAGTGTCCCAGCCTCCACCTCTCTCCGGACAGTGTCCCAACCTCCACCTCTCTCCACACAGTGTCCCAGCCTCCACCTCTCTCCGGACAGTGTCCCAGCCACCACCTCTCTCCGGACAGTGTCCCAGCCTCCACCTCTCTCCGGACAGTGTCCCAGCCTCCACCTCTCTCCGGACACTGTCCCAGCCTCCACCTCTCTCCGGACAGTGTCCCAGCCTCCACCTCTCTCCGGACAGTGACCCAGCCTCCACCTCTCTCCGCACAGTGTCCCAGCCTCCACCTCTCTCCGGACACTGTCCCAGCCTCCGCCTCTCTCCGGACACTGTCCCAGCCTCCACCTCTCTCCGCACAGTGTCCCAGCCTCCACCTCTCTCCGGACAGTGACCCAGCCTCCACCTCTCTCCGGACACTGTCCCAGCCTCCACCTCTCTCCGGACAGTGTCCCAGCCTCCACCTCTCTCCGCACAGTGTCCCAGCCTCCACCTCTCTCCGCACAGTGTCCCAGCCTCCACCTCTCTCCGGACAGTGTCCCAGCCTCCTCCTCTCTCCGGACAGTGTCCCAGCCTCCACCTCTCTCCGGACAGTGACCCAGCCTCCACCTCTCTCCACACAGTGTCCCAGCCTCCACCTCTCTCCGGACAGTGACCCAGCCTCCACCTCTCTCCACACAGTGTCCCAGCCTCCTCCTCTCTCCGGACAGTGTCCCAGCCTCCACCTCTCTCCGGACAGTGTCCCAGCCTCCACCTCTCTCCGGACAGTGTCCCAGCCTCCACCTCTCTCCGCACAGTGACCCAACCTCCACCTCTCTCCGGACACTGTCCCATCCGCCACCTCTCTCCGCACAGTGTCCCAGCCTCCACCTCTCTCCGCCGAGTGTCCCAGCCTCCACCTCTCTCCGCCGAGTGTCCCAGCCTCCACCTCTCTCCGCCCAGTGTCCCAGCCTCCACCTCTCAGCACCCAGTGTCCCAGCCTCCACCTCTCTCCGCACAGTGTCCCAGTCTCCACCTCTCTCCGCACAGTGTCCCAGTCTCCACCTCTCTCCGGACAGTGTCCCAGCCTCCACCTCTCTCCGCACAGTGTCCCAGCCTCCACCTCTCTCCGCACAGTGTCCCAGCCTCCACCTCTCTCCGCCCAGTGTCCCAGCCTCCACCTCTCTCCGCCCAGTGTCCCAGCCTCCACCTCTCTCCGGACAGTGTCCCAGCCTCCACCTCTCTCCGGACAGTGTCCAAGCCTCCACCTCTCTCCGGACAGTGTCCCAGCCTCCGACCTCTCTCCGGACAGTGACCCAGCCTCCACCTCTCTCCGCACAGTGTCCCAGCCTCCACCTCTCTCCGGACAGTGTCCCAGCCTCCACCTCTCTCCGCACAGTGTCCCAGCCTCCACCTCTCTCCGCACAGTGTCCCAGCCTCCACCTCTCTCCGGACAGTGTCCCAACCTCCACCTCTCTCCACACAGTGTCCCAGCCTCCACCTCTCTCCGGACAGTGTCCCAGCCACCACCTCTCTCCGGACAGTGTCCCAGCCTCCACCTCTCTCCGGACAGTGTCCCAGCCTCCACCTCTCTCCGGACACTGTCCCAGCCTCCACCTCTCTCCGGACAGTGTCCCAGCCTCCACCTCTCTCCGGACAGTGACCCAGCCTCCACCTCTCTCCGCACAGTGTCCCAGCCTCCACCTCTCTCCGGACACTGTCCCAGCCTCCGCCTCTCTCCGGACACTGTCCCAGCCTCCACCTCTCTCCGCACAGTGTCCCAGCCTCCACCTCTCTCCGGACAGTGACCCAGCCTCCACCTCTCTCCGGACACTGTCCCAGCCTCCACCTCTCTCCGGACAGTGTCCCAGCCTCCACCTCTCTCCGCACAGTGTCCCAGCCTCCACCTCTCTCCGCACAGTGTCCCAGCCTCCACCTCTCTCCGGACAGTGTCCCAGCCTCCTCCTCTCTCCGGACAGTGTCCCAGCCTCCACCTCTCTCCGGACAGTGACCCAGCCTCCACCTCTCTCCACACAGTGTCCCAGCCTCCACCTCTCTCCGGACAGTGACCCAGCCTCCACCTCTCTCCACACAGTGTCCCAGCCTCCTCCTCTCTCCGGACAGTGTCCCAGCCTCCACCTCTCTCCGGACAGTGTCCCAGCCTCCACCTCTCTCCGGACAGTGTCCCAGCCTCCACCTCTCTCCGCACAGTGACCCAACCTCCACCTCTCTCCGGACACTGTCCCATCCGCCACCTCTCTCCGCACAGTGTCCCAGCCTCCACCTCTCTCCGCCGAGTGTCCCAGCCTCCACCTCTCTCCGCCGAGTGTCCCAGCCTCCACCTCTCTCCGCCCAGTGTCCCAGCCTCCACCTCTCAGCACCCAGTGTCCCAGCCTCCACCTCTCTCCGCACAGTGTCCCAGTCTCCACCTCTCTCCGCACAGTGTCCCAGTCTCCACCTCTCTCCGGACAGTGTCCCAGCCTCCACCTCTCTCCGCACAGTGTCCCAGCCTCCACCTCTCTCCGCACAGTGTCCCAGCCTCCACCTCTCTCCGCCCAGTGTCCCAGCCTCCACCTCTCTCCGCACAGTGTCCCAGCCTCCACCTCTCTCCGCACAGTTTCCCAGTCTCCACCTCTCTCCGCACAGTGTCCCAGTCTCCACCTCTCTCCGGACACTGTCCCAGCCTCCACCTCTCTCCGGACAGTGTCCCAGTCTCCACCTCTCTCCGCACAGTGTCCCAGCCTCCACCTCTCTCCGCCCAGTGTCCCAGCCTCCACCTCTCTCCGGACAGTGTCCCAGCCTCCACCTCTCTCCGCCCAGTGTCCCAACCTCCACCTCTCTCCGCACAGTGTCCCAGCCTCCACCTCTCTCCGGACAGTGACCCAGCCTCCACCTCTCTCCGGACAGTGTCCCAGTCTCCACCTCTCTCCGGACAGTGTCCCAGCCTCCACCTCTCTCCGCACAGTGTCCCAGCCTCCACCTCTCTCCGCACAGTGTCCCAGCCTCCACCTCTCTCCGCCCAGTGTCCCAGCCTCCACCTCTCTCCGGACAGTGTCCCAGCCTCCACCTCTCTCCGCCCAGTGTCCCAACCTCCACCTCTCTCCGCACAGTGTCCCAGCCTCCACCTCTCTCCACACAGTGTCCCAGCCTCCACCTCTCTCCGGACACTGTCCCAGCCTCCACCTCTCTCCGGACACTGTCCCAGCCTCCAGCTCTCTCCGCACAGTGTCCCAGCCTCCACCTCTCTCCGGACAGTGTCCCAGCCTCCAGCTCTCTCCGCACAGTGTCCCAGCCTCCAGCTCTTTCCGGACAGTGTCCCAGCCTCCACCTCTCTCCGCACAGTGTCCCAGCCTCCACCTCTCTCCGCCCAGTGTCCCAGCCTCCACCTCTCTCCGCACAGTGTCCCAGCCTCCACCTCTCTCCGCCCAGTGTCCCAACCTCCACCTCTCTCCGGACAGTGTCCCAGCCTCCACCTCTCTCCGGACAGTGTCCCAGCCTCCACCTCTCTCCGGACACTGTCCCAGCCTCCACCTCTCTCCGGACACTGTCCCAGCCTCCACCTCTCTCCGCCCAGTGTCCCAACCTCCACCTCTCTCCGCACAGTGTCCCAGCCTCCACCTCTCTCCGCACAGTTTCCCAGCCTCCACCTCTCTCCGCACAGTGTCCCAGCCTCCACCTCTCTCCGCCCAGTGTCCCAGCCTCCACCTCTCTCCGGACAGTGTCCCAGCCTCCACCTCTCTCCGCACAGTGTCCCAGCCTCCACCTCTCTCCGCCCAGTGTCCCAGCCTCCACCTCTCTCCGCCCAGTGTCCCAGCCTCCACCTCTCTCCGCCCAGTGTCCCAACCTCCACCTCTCTCCGGACAGTGTCCCAGCCTCCACCTCTCTCCGGACAGTGTCCCAGCCTCCACCTCTCTCCGCCCAGTGTCCCAGCCTCCACCTCTCTCCGGACAGTGTCCCAGCCTCCACCTCTCTCCGGACAGTGTCCCAACCTCCACCTCTCTCCGCACAGTGTCCCAGCCTCCACCTCTCTCCGCCCAGTGTCCCAGCCTCCACCTCTCTCCGGACACTGTCCCAGCCTCCACCTCTCTCCGGACAGTGTCCCAGCCTCCACCTCTCTCCGCACAGTGTCCCAGCCTCCACCTCTCTCCGGACACTGTCCCAGCCTCCACCTCTCTCCGGACACTGTCCCAGCCTCCACCTCTCTCCGCACAGTGTCCCAGCCTCCACCTCTCTCCGGACAGTGTCCCAGCCTCCACCTCTCTCCGGACACTGTCCCAGCCTCCACCTCTCTCCGGACACTGTCCCAGCCTCCACCTCTCTCCGGACAGTGTCCCAGCCTCCACCTCTCTCCGGACAGTGTCCCAGCATCCACCTCTCTCCGGACAGTGTCCCAGCCTCCACCTCTCTCCGCCCAGTGTCCCAACCTCCACCTCTCTCCGGACACTGTCCCAGCCTCCACCTCTCTCCGGACACTGTCCCAGCCTCCACCTCTCTCCGCCCAGTGTCCCAGCCTCCACCTCTCTCCGCCCAGTGTCCCAGCCTCCACCTCTCTCCGGACAGTGTCCCAGCCTCCACCTCTCTCCGCCCAGTGTCCCAGCCTCCACCTCTCTCCGCCCAGTGTCCCAGCCTCCACCTCTCTCCGCCCAGTGTCCCAGCCTCCACCTCTCTCCGCACAGTGACCCAGCCTCCACCTCTCTCCGGACACTGTCCCAGCCTCCACCTCTCTCCGCCCAGTGTCCCAGCCTCCACCTCTCTCCGGACAGTGTCCCAGCCTCCACCTCTCTCCGCACAGTGTCCCAACCTCCACCTCTCTCCGGACAGTGTCCCAGCCTCCACCTCTCTCCGCACAGTGTCCCAGCCTCCACCTCTCTCCGCACAGTGTCCCAGCCTCCACCTCTCTCCGCACAGTGTCCCAGCCTCCACCTCTCTCCGGACAGTGTCCCAGCCTCCAGCTCTCTCCGCACAGTGTCCCAGCCTCCAGCTCTCTCCGGACAGTGTCCCAGCCTCCACCTCTCTCCGCACAGTGTCCCAGCCTCCACCTCTCTCCGCCCAGTGTCCCAGCCTCCACCTCTCTCCGCACAGTGTCCCAGCCTCCACCTCTCTCCGCCCAGTGTCCCAACCTCCACCTCTCTCCGGACAGTGTCCCAGCCTCCACCTCTCTCCGGACAGTGTCCCAGCCTCCACCTCTCTCCGGACACTGTCCCAGCCTCCACCTCTCTCCGGACACTGTCCCAGCCTCCACCTCTCTCCGCCCAGTGTCCCAACCTCCACCTCTCTCCGCACAGTGTCCCAGCCTCCACCTCTCTCCGCACAGTTTCCCAGCCTCCACCTCTCTCCGCACAGTGTCCCAGCCTCCACCTCTCTCCGCCCAGTGTCCCAGCCTCCACCTCTCTCCGGACAGTGTCCCAGCCTCCACCTCTCTCCGGACAGTGACCCAGCCTCCACCTCTCTCCACACAGTGTCCCAGCCTCCACCTCTCTCCGGACAGTGACCCAGCCTCCACCTCTCTCCACACAGTGTCCCAGCCTCCTCCTCTCTCCGGACAGTGTCCCAGCCTCCACCTCTCTCCGGACAGTGTCCCAGCCTCCACCTCTCTCCGGACAGTGTCCCAGCCTCCACCTCTCTCCGCACAGTGACCCAACCTCCACCTCTCTCCGGACACTGTCCCATCCGCCACCTCTCTCCGCACAGTGTCCCAGCCTCCACCTCTCTCCGCCGAGTGTCCCAGCCTCCACCTCTCTCCGCCGAGTGTCCCAGCCTCCACCTCTCTCCGCCCAGTGTCCCAGCCTCCACCTCTCAGCACCCAGTGTCCCAGCCTCCACCTCTCTCCGCACAGTGTCCCAGTCTCCACCTCTCTCCGCACAGTGTCCCAGTCTCCACCTCTCTCCGGACAGTGTCCCAGCCTCCACCTCTCTCCGCACAGTGTCCCAGCCTCCACCTCTCTCCGCACAGTGTCCCAGCCTCCACCTCTCTCCGCCCAGTGTCCCAGCCTCCACCTCTCTCCGCACAGTGTCCCAGCCTCCACCTCTCTCCGCACAGTTTCCCAGTCTCCACCTCTCTCCGCACAGTGTCCCAGTCTCCACCTCTCTCCGGACACTGTCCCAGCCTCCACCTCTCTCCGGACAGTGTCCCAGTCTCCACCTCTCTCCGCACAGTGTCCCAGCCTCCACCTCTCTCCGCCCAGTGTCCCAGCCTCCACCTCTCTCCGGACAGTGTCCCAGCCTCCACCTCTCTCCGCCCAGTGTCCCAACCTCCACCTCTCTCCGCACAGTGTCCCAGCCTCCACCTCTCTCCGGACAGTGACCCAGCCTCCACCTCTCTCCGGACAGTGTCCCAGTCTCCACCTCTCTCCGGACAGTGTCCCAGCCTCCACCTCTCTCCGCACAGTGTCCCAGCCTCCACCTCTCTCCGCACAGTGTCCCAGCCTCCACCTCTCTCCGCCCAGTGTCCCAGCCTCCACCTCTCTCCGGACAGTGTCCCAGCCTCCACCTCTCTCCGCCCAGTGTCCCAACCTCCACCTCTCTCCGCACAGTGTCCCAGCCTCCACCTCTCTCCACACAGTGTCCCAGCCTCCACCTCTCTCCGGACACTGTCCCAGCCTCCACCTCTCTCCGGACACTGTCCCAGCCTCCAGCTCTCTCCGCACAGTGTCCCAGCCTCCACCTCTCTCCGGACAGTGTCCCAGCCTCCAGCTCTCTCCGCACAGTGTCCCAGCCTCCAGCTCTCTCCGGACAGTGTCCCAGCCTCCACCTCTCTCCGCACAGTGTCCCAGCCTCCACCTCTCTCCGCCCAGTGTCCCAGCCTCCACCTCTCTCCGCACAGTGTCCCAGCCTCCACCTCTCTCCGCCCAGTGTCCCAACCTCCACCTCTCTCCGGACAGTGTCCCAGCCTCCACCTCTCTCCGGACAGTGTCCCAGCCTCCACCTCTCTCCGGACACTGTCCCAGCCTCCACCTCTCTCCGGACACTGTCCCAGCCTCCACCTCTCTCCGCCCAGTGTCCCAACCTCCACCTCTCTCCGCACAGTGTCCCAGCCTCCACCTCTCTCCGCACAGTTTCCCAGCCTCCACCTCTCTCCGCACAGTGTCCCAGCCTCCACCTCTCTCCGCCCAGTGTCCCAGCCTCCACCTCTCTCCGGACAGTGTCCCAGCCTCCACCTCTCTCCGCACAGTGTCCCAGCCTCCACCTCTCTCCGCCCAGTGTCCCAGCCTCCACCTCTCTCCGCCCAGTGTCCCAGCCTCCACCTCTCTCCGCCCAGTGTCCCAACCTCCACCTCTCTCCGGACAGTGTCCCAGCCTCCACCTCTCTCCGGACAGTGTCCCAGCCTCCACCTCTCTCCGCCCAGTGTCCCAGCCTCCACCTCTCTCCGGACAGTGTCCCAGCCTCCACCTCTCTCCGGACAGTGTCCCAACCTCCACCTCTCTCCGCACAGTGTCCCAGCCTCCACCTCTCTCCGCCCAGTGTCCCAGCCTCCACCTCTCTCCGGACACTGTCCCAGCCTCCACCTCTCTCCGGACAGTGTCCCAGCCTCCACCTCTCTCCGCACAGTGTCCCAGCCTCCACCTCTCTCCGGACACTGTCCCAGCCTCCACCTCTCTCCGGACACTGTCCCAGCCTCCACCTCTCTCCGCACAGTGTCCCAGCCTCCACCTCTCTCCGGACAGTGTCCCAGCCTCCACCTCTCTCCGGACACTGTCCCAGCCTCCACCTCTCTCCGGACACTGTCCCAGCCTCCACCTCTCTCCGGACAGTGTCCCAGCCTCCACCTCTCTCCGGACAGTGTCCCAGCATCCACCTCTCTCCGGACAGTGTCCCAGCCTCCACCTCTCTCCGCCCAGTGTCCCAACCTCCACCTCTCTCCGGACACTGTCCCAGCCTCCACCTCTCTCCGGACACTGTCCCAGCCTCCACCTCTCTCCGCCCAGTGTCCCAGCCTCCACCTCTCTCCGCCCAGTGTCCCAGCCTCCACCTCTCTCCGGACAGTGTCCCAGCCTCCACCTCTCTCCGCCCAGTGTCCCAGCCTCCACCTCTCTCCGCCCAGTGTCCCAGCCTCCACCTCTCTCCGCCCAGTGTCCCAGCCTCCACCTCTCTCCGCACAGTGACCCAGCCTCCACCTCTCTCCGGACACTGTCCCAGCCTCCACCTCTCTCCGCCCAGTGTCCCAGCCTCCACCTCTCTCCGGACAGTGTCCCAGCCTCCACCTCTCTCCGCACAGTGTCCCAACCTCCACCTCTCTCCGGACAGTGTCCCAGCCTCCACCTCTCTCCGCACAGTGTCCCAGCCTCCACCTCTCTCCGCACAGTGTCCCAGCCTCCACCTCTCTCCGCACAGTGTCCCAGCCTCCACCTCTCTCCGGACAGTGTCCCAGCCTCCAGCTCTCTCCGCACAGTGTCCCAGCCTCCAGCTCTCTCCGGACAGTGTCCCAGCCTCCACCTCTCTCCGCACAGTGTCCCAGCCTCCACCTCTCTCCGCCCAGTGTCCCAGCCTCCACCTCTCTCCGCACAGTGTCCCAGCCTCCACCTCTCTCCGCCCAGTGTCCCAACCTCCACCTCTCTCCGGACAGTGTCCCAGCCTCCACCTCTCTCCGGACAGTGTCCCAGCCTCCACCTCTCTCCGGACACTGTCCCAGCCTCCACCTCTCTCCGGACACTGTCCCAGCCTCCACCTCTCTCCGCCCAGTGTCCCAACCTCCACCTCTCTCCGCACAGTGTCCCAGCCTCCACCTCTCTCCGCACAGTTTCCCAGCCTCCACCTCTCTCCGCACAGTGTCCCAGCCTCCACCTCTCTCCGCCCAGTGTCCCAGCCTCCACCTCTCTCCGGACAGTGTCCCAGCCTCCACCTCTCTCCGCACAGTGTCCCAGCCTCCACCTCTCTCCGCCCAGTGTCCCAGCCTCCACCTCTCTCCGCCCAGTGTCCCAGCCTCCACCTCTCTCCGCCCAGTGTCCCAACCTCCACCTCTCTCCGGACAGTGTCCCAGCCTCCACCTCTCTCCGGACAGTGTCCCAGCCTCCACCTCTCTCCGCCCAGTGTCCCAGCCTCCACCTCTCTCCGGACAGTGTCCCAGCCTCCACCTCTCTCCGGACAGTGTCCCAACCTCCACCTCTCTCCGCACAGTGTCCCAGCCTCCACCTCTCTCCGCCCAGTGTCCCAGCCTCCACCTCTCTCCGGACACTGTCCCAGCCTCCACCTCTCTCCGGACACTGTCCCAGCCTCCACCTCTCTCCGCACAGTGTCCCAGCCTCCACCTCTCTCCGGACACTGTCCCAGCCTCCACCTCTCTCCGGACACTGTCCCAGCCTCCACCTCTCTCCGCACAGTGTCCCAGCCTCCACCTCTGTCCGGACAGTGTCCCAGCCTCCACCTCTCTCCGGACACTGTCCCAGCCTCCACCTCTCTCCGGACACTGTCCCAGCCTCCACCTCTCTCCGGACAGTGTCCCAGCCTCCACCTCTCTCCGGACAGTGTCCCAGCATCCACCTCTCTCCGGACAGTGTCCCAGCCTCCACCTCTCTCCGCCCAGTGTCCCAACCTCCACCTCTCTCCGGACACTGTCCCAGCCTCCACCTCTCTCCGGACACTGTCCCAGCCTCCACCTCTCTCCGCCCAGTGGCCCAGCCTCCACCTCTCTCCGCCCAGTGTCCCAGCCTCCACCTCTCTCCGGACAGTGTCCCAGCCTCCACCTCTCTCCGCCCAGTGTCCCAGCCTCCACCTCTCTCCACCCAGTGTCCCAGCCTCCACTTCTCTCCGCACAGTGTCCCAGCCTCCACCTCTCTCCGCCCAGTGTCCCAGCCTCCACCTCTCTCCGCCCAGTGTCCCAGCCTCCACCTCTCTCCGCACAGTGACCCAGCCTCCACCTCTCTCCGGACACTGTCCCAGCCTCCACCTCTCTCCGCCCAGTGTCCCAGCCTCCACCTCTCTCCGGACAGTGTCCCAGCCTCCACCTCTCTCCGCACAGTGTCCCAACCTCCACCTCTCTCCGGACACTGTCCCAGCCTCCACCTCTCTCCGCACAGTGTCCCAGCCTCCACCTCTCTCCGCACAGTGTCCCAGCCTCCACCTCTCTCCGCACAGTGTCCCAGCCTCCACCTCTCTCCGGACAGTGTCCCAACCTCCACCTCTCTCCGCACAGTGTCCCAGCCTCCACCTCTCTCCGGACACTGTCCCAGCCTCCACCTCTCTCCGGACAGTGTCCCAGCCTCCACCTCTCTCCGCCCAGTGTCCCAGCCTCCACCTCTCTCCGCCCAGTGTCCCAGCCTCCACCTCTCTCCGGACAGTGTCCCAGCCTCCACCTCTCTCCGCACAGTGTCCCAGCCTCCACCTCTCTCCGGACAGTGTCCCAGCCTCCACCTCTCTCCGCACAGTGTCCCAGCCTCCACCTCTCTCCGCACAGTGTCCCAGCCTCCACCTCTCTCCGGACAGTGTCCCAGCCTCCACCTCTCTCCGGACACTGTCCCAGCCTCCACCTCTCTCCGGACACTGTCCCAGCCTCCACCTCTCTCCGCCCAGTGTCCCAACCTCCACCTCTCTCCGGACACTGTCCCAGGCTCCACCTCTCTCCGCCCAGTGTCCCAGCCTCCACCTCTCTCCGCCCAGTGTCCCAGTCTCCACCTCTCTCCGCACAGTGTCCCAGCCTCCACCTCTCTCCGGACACTGTCCCAGCCTCCACCTCTCTCCGGACACTGTCCCAGCCTCCACCTCTCTCCGCCCAGTGTCCCAACCTCCACCTCTCTCCGGACACTGTCCCAGCCTCCACCTCTCTCCGCACAGTGTCCAAGCCTCCACCTCTCTCCGGACAGTGTCCCAGCCTCCACCTCTCTCCGCACAGTGTCCCAGCCTCCACCACTCTCCGCACAGTGTCCCAGCCTCCACCTCTCTCCGCACAGTTTCCCAGCCTCCGCCTCTCTCCGCCCAGTGTCCAAGCCTCCACCTCTCTCCGGACAGTGTCCCAGCCTCCACCTCTCTCCGCACAGTGTCCCAGCCTCCACCTCTCTCCGCCCAGTGTCCCAGCCTCCACCTCTCTCCGGACAGTGTCCAAGCCTCCACCTCTCTCCGGACAGTGTCCCAGCCTCCACCTCTCTCCGCACAGTGACCCAGCCTCCACCTCTCTCCGGACAGTGTCCCAGCCTCCACCTCTCTCCGCACAGTGTCCCAGCCTCCACCTCTCTCCGCACAGTGTCCCAGCCTCCACCTCTCTCCGCACAGTGACCCAGCCTCCACCTCTCTCCGGACAGTGTCCCAGCCTCCACCTCTCTCCGCACAGTTTCCCAGCCTCCGCCTCTCTCCGCCCAGTGTCCCAGCCCTCAGCAAACCTCTGGATAGAGTCTAACTGAATTGGGAGACCCACTACACGCAATCGTGCAGACACCCAGCCTGTCAGGTGGCCAATCCCGCCTGGGAGGCTGTGGCCATGATTGTCAGCGTCAGGTCACTCTGAAGGAGGTCGGGGCAGTGCTGGAAGAAGATGAATGACCTTCTCTGTGCAGCCAGGTTAAGTCCGCTTCCTCATGTCTTCCTCAGCACCCCTTTCACACAGCCCACACACCTCCACCGCAATCTCACTCCCCCTCACCTTGTGGGGTTGCAGCGCTTGATCCCCCCCTCCCCTCAGCCCATAATCCCCCTCAGGCGCTCCGGTGCCCCTCAAATGCCTGCTCCCACTCACCTCCCACCCACACCAGACTTCACCTCCATCTGGCGAGGCACGATTGCCGCCTCCACTCTTCCCATCTGTCTCATTGGAGGACACACTCGAGCACAGCAGGTGTGAGAGGGCACACCCGGCCAGAGTGATGCCAGAGCTTAAGACCCGAACCCCAGTTGAGGGATGAGCCCTTGAGCTTTCCGCAAGAAGTAGGGTCATTCCTGTCCTCCCACAGTCCAAAGATGTGCGGGTTAGGTGGACTGGCCGTGATAAATTGCCCCTTGGTGTCCAAAAGGTTAGATGGGGTTATGGGTATAAGGTGGGGGCGTGGGCCTAGGGTGGATACTCTTTCCAAGGGTCTGTGCAGACTCGAAGGTCAAATGGTCTCTTTCTGCATTGTAGGAATTCTATGATTCTCTCAATCCCTTTTTATACAGTGGAACGACGTTTGCATTTCTCCAGTCCTCCGGTCTCTCTCCTGAATCTAGTGAGGATTGGAAAATCACCCTCAGCGCATCTGGTATCTCCTCCCTGACCTCCTTCAGTAGCCTCAGAAACAATCCATCTTGCCCTGGTGACTTGTCATCTTTCAAGGATTCCAACTCTTCAAGTAATTCTTCCCTCTTTATTGTTATCCCGTCCAGTATCTCTCAGTGTTCCACCTGGACAACTATATCTGCATCCTCCATATCCTTTGTAAGCACAGAGACAAAATATTCATTTAAAACCCTCCCCACCGGCTCTGAACCTACACACACCTTCCCCTCTTCACGTCTGCTAGGTCTCACTTTTCCCTCTGGGAACGCTTTGGTAGGACACCGGTTCATGGGTCAGTGAGCAGTACATTGTCAGCCCGTCAGTTTCAGGAGAGGTAGGAGCAGGGGGAATAAGCTCCATGCAACCAGCTCAGAGGGGCTGGGAAGATGGCTCATAGAACATAGAACATTACAGCGCAGTACAGGCCCTTCAGCCCTCGATGTTGCGCCGACCTGTGAAACCACTCTAAAGCCCATCTAACCTATTCCCTTATCATCCATATGTCTATCCAATGATCATTTGAAAGCCCTTAGTGTTGGCGAGTCCACTAGTGTTGCAGGCAGGGCATTCCACGCCCTTACTATCTGAGTAAAGAACCTACCTCTGACATCTGTCCTATATCTATCTCCACTCAATTTAAAGCTATGTCCCCTCGTGCTAGACATCACCATCCGAGGAAAAAGGCTCTCATTGTCCACCCTATCCAATCCTCTGATCATCTTGATGCCTCAATTAAATCACCTCTTAACCTTCTTCTCTCTAACAAAAACAGCCTCAAGTCCCTCAGCTTTTCCTCATAAGATCTTCCCTCCATACCAGGCAACATTCTGGTAAATCTCCTCTGCACCCTTTCCAATGCTCCCACATCCTTCCTATAATGCAGCGACCAGAATTGCACGCAATACTCCAAATGCGGTCGCACCAGAATTTTGTATAGCTGCAACATGACCTCATGGCTCCTAAACTCAATCCCTCTACCAATAAAATCTAACACAATGTACGCCTTCTTAACAACCCTCTCAACCTGGGTGGCAACTTTCAGGGATCTATGTACATGGACACCGAGATCTCTCTGCTCATCCACACTGCCAAGAATCTTACCATTAGCCCAGTACTCTGTCTTCCTGTTATTCCTTCCAAAATGAATCACCTCACACTTTTCTGCATTAAACTCCATTTGCCACCTCTCAGCCCAGCGCTGCAGCTTATCTATGTCCCTCTGTAACTTGTAACATCCTTCCGCACTGTCCACAACTCCACCGACTTTAGTGTCATCTGCAAATTTACTCACCCATTCTTCCACTCCCTCCTCCAGGTCATTTATAAAAATGACAAACAGCAGTGGCCCCAAAACAGATCCTTGTGGTGCACCACTAATAACTGGACTCCAGTCTGATCATTTCCCATCAACCACCACCCTTTGTCTTCTTCCAGCTAGCCAATTTCTGATCCAAACTGCTAAAACACCCTGAATCCCATGCCTCTGTATTTTCTGCAGTAGCCTACCGTGGGGAACTTTATCAAACACTTTTACTGAAATCCATATACACCACATCAACTGCTTTACCCTCATCCACCTGTTTGGTCACCTTCTCAAAGAACTCAATAAGGTTTGTGAGGCACGACCTACCCTTCACAAAACCGTGTTGACTATCTCTAATCAAATTATTCCTTTCCAGATGATTATACACCCTATCTCTTATAAACCTTTCCAAGACTTTGCCCACAACAGAAGTAAGGCTCACTGGTCTATAGTTACCGGGGTTTTCTCTACTCCCCTTCTTGAACAAGGGGACAACATTTGCTATCCTCCAGTCTTCTGGCACTATTCCTGTAGACAATGACATAAAGATCAAAGCCATAGGCTCAGCAATCTCCTCCCTAGCTTCCCAGAGAGTCCTAGGACAAATCCCATCCGGCCCAGGGGACTTATCTATTTTCACACTTTCCAGAATTGCTAACACCTCCTCCTTATGAACCTCAAGGCTCATGGTTATCCCGGAAAGCAGTGTGTCAGCCAACAAATACCATCGAGACCAAAGGGCCAGAAGCAGGTGGCAGTGAAGTTAAGTTAGAGGAGGAGCTGTGGGAAGCAGACTTTCGGTAAAGAGGGCTGATGGGGCAATGGTACCCTGTTGGAGTTATGGTGTTCTGCTTGGCATGGCCAGAGATCTGTCAGTGTGTTTGTCAGCTCGTTCTCAATGCACCAGGAATTCATGGAGAAGGAATCTCGAAAGGTGCGATTGAAACCCTTTTGAGTTGAGCCGTTGTCCAATCTACCCGAGTGGGAGCGAGAATTCCCAGCAGACATTTTCCAAGATGAAGCTGGAAATCCATCATGAGCCAAAGTTTCAATGAGATTGTTTGCCTCGGAGTTTACTGACACCCGAGTGGGCTCTTGAGAAATCCATGTCCACTACCTTGGTTGCATCTGTCAGTTACTCGATAGTGTGGTGTGTTCGACCACAGTCCATCTGTTAATTCACACGTACCTGGCTTTCCCTGAGTGCCGCAGCACAAAATAAATGTTTGTAAATTGTTTTATCTCCCTGAACTTCTACAGCAAAGTTTGTTTCTGTTTGTTCAAAACCCATGGAATTCTGTGACTTCATTCCGATGGCAAGTCTCTTGTGTCTCAACCTTTATCCATTTTAAACACAACATGATCGATTATTAGGCAGGTTTCCTTCCCCCCCCCCACATCCCGGGGTCTGGCCAAGGATCATAACTAGCCACAGAGCTTTGAAGTGCTGGGGACAGATCACACTTTGTGGAAGGGAGCAAACTAACCGAGCGATGCAATAGGGCAATCTGTAACCACTGACAAAACCACAAACACCAAAATACTTCAGCCCCCACAACCACTCACAGAAGCGTTCTCAGGTCAAACACTTTGCACATTTGTGGGTGGCACGGTGGCACAGCGGTTAGCACTGTCGCTTCACAGCACCAGGGTCCCAGGTTCGATTCCCGGCTTGGGTCACTGTCTGCGCGGAGTCTGCACGTTCTCCCCGTGTCTGCGTGGGTTTCCTCCGGGTGCTCCGGTTTCCTCCCACAAGTCCCAAAAGACGTGCTGTTAGGCGAATGGGACATTCTGAATTCTCCCTCTGTGTCCCCGAACAGGCGCCGGAATGTGGCGATTTTCACAGTAACCTCATTGCAGTGTTAATGTGAGCCTACTTGTGACACTAATACAGATTATGATTATTAAAATAAAAATTAGCTCCCAGATGAATCACACTACTAGTGCCAGCCAGGACAAAGGGCCTGAATTGTCAAGAATCTTCCTTCCCTCATTAGTCTGCCGGTGCTCTGTCTATACCTCCGCCCTTCGCAAGGTCAGCACTCCTATCCCCTGTTCAAGAGGCGACAGGTGAACCTGTCCAGATCCAATTTCTATCTAACATCACAGCCAGCAGTGTGAAGGTGAGCGGAGTTGGTTCAGAAGTGTTTTTGATTAATTGTGAATAATGCATCTGAGTATTGCAGAAGAGACAGGCTGTCAAAGTTTTATATCCACCACTCAACAGGACAGATGCATGAATACCAAATTTCAAAGGGTGCAACAATTTATATTGCTGTAGAAAATGGTGCTGATTCATTGGCAAGCTTGATTGGTCGACATGTTGGCATGGAGAATGCACCGGGGAACTACTGCCCCCCCCCCCCCCCCCCCCCACCCCCCCAGGGATATGGTTTTGTTTAAAAACCTATTTGCTGCTTTGAAAATTATACTCTCATCAGGCACACTGTTCTGGTTACACTGCAATGAAGTGACTGAGCTACTGTGCTGCCCACAGATGTGCTGGGCTCCTCCATCATTGAGGATGGGGATATTTGTGGAGCCTCCTCCTCCAGTGAGTTGTTTAATTGTCCACCCCCATTCACAGCTGGATGTGGCAGGGCTACAGAACTTAGGTCTGATGAGTTGGTTTTGGAATCGCCTAACTCTGTCTGTTACTTGCTGCTGATGCTGTGTGACACACAAGTAGTCCTGTGTTGTCAGTTTTCGATCTGCCTGATGTTGCTCCCAGCATGCTCTCCTGCCCTCTTCATTGAACCGGCGTTGACCCCCTGGCTGGGGGGGTAATGGGGGAGTGGGGGATATCCCGGGCCAGGGGGTTACAGATTGGGGTTGATACAATTCTGCTGCTGCTGATGGCTCGCAGCGCCTCCTGGAGGCCCAGTCTGGAGTTGCTGGATCTGTTTGAAGTCTGTCCCATTTAGCTCGGTGGTCGTGCCACACAACACGATGGAGGGTATCCTCACTGTGAAGACGGGACTTTGTCTCCACAAGGACTGTGCGATGGTCACTGCTACCGATACTGTCAGGGACAGATACATCTGCAGCAGGCAGGTTGGGGGGGATGAGGTCAAGTATGTTTTTCCCTCTTGTTGGTTCCCTCACCACCTTTAGGACCCGGCTCGGTCTGTGGTGGTACTGTGAGGCAGCTCTCCCAATTCTGGTACAAAAGTGTTAGTGAGGAGGACTTGGTGTTCGTAGAGAGATGTTAGTAGGGAGGACTTTGCAGGGTCGACGGGGCTGGGTTTCCGTTGTCGTTTCCGGTGCCTGAGTCGATGCCGGGTGGTCCGTCTGGTTTAGAACATAGAACAGTCCAGCACAGTCCAGGCCCTTCGGCCCACGATGTTGTGCCGACCATTTATCCTAATCTAAGGTCAACCTAACCTCCACCCCTTCAATTTACTGCTGTCCATGTGCCTGTCCAAGAGTCGCTTAAATGTCCCGAATGACTCTGACTCCACCCCCTCTGCTGGCCGTGCATTCCACACACCCACCACTCTCTGTGTAAAGAACATTGACATCTCCCCTGTACCTTCCTCCAATCACCTTAAAATTATGTCCCCTCGTGACAGCCATTTCCACCCTGGGGAAAGGTCTCTGGCTATCCACTCTATCCATGCCTCTCATCACCTTGTACACCTCTATCAAGTCTCCTCTCTGCCTTCTTCGCTCCAGTGAGAAAAGCCCTAGCTCCCTCAACCTTTCTTCATCAGACATGCCCTCCAGTCCAGGCAGCATCCTGGTAAATCTCCTCTGTACCCTCTCCAAAGCATCCACATCCTTCCTATAATGAGGCGACCAGAACTGGAGACAATATTCCGAGTGTGGTCCAACCAGGGTTTTATAAAGCTGCAGCAAAACCTCGCGGCTCTTAAACTCAATCCCCCGTTAATGAAAGCCAACACACCATACGCCTTCTTTCATTCCTTTGTGTTTTCTTTGTAACGGTTGAATATAACTGAGTGGCTATTTCCGAGGTCATTTACGAGTCAGCCACATTGCTGTGGGTCAGGAATCACATGTAGGTCAGGCCAGATAAGGACGGCAATTTCCTTCCCTGGACCAGAGGGGTTTTTACAAAAACCGACAATGGTATCATGATCTTCATTAGGCTTCTAATTCTAAATGTTTTATTGAGTTTAAATTCCATCATCAGCTGTGGTGGGATTTGACCCCGGGTCCCCAGAGCATTACTCTGGGCCTCTGGTATACTTTCCAGTGACAATACATCACCTCCCCTGTTGTGTTATGTACTCTGGGATAACACAGGTTGCAACTGGATGCAGCTTTAACCAAAAGATACTCCAGACGTTGAAGTTAGTTCAATGTGATTTATTGAACCATGAGCACAGTTCTCTATGAGTTCGACTCTCCTGCTAATCTTGCTATAGTAACTCAGTCTAACTAACCAGTCTGCTCTTAGCCATGTGGTGGGTGTGATGCTTCTGATCTGCCCCTGTCCTACTCTCCAAGTTTCGCCTGTGGAAAGAGACAGAGCATGTGTGCCCTGTCCTGAAAAGGGTTGTGTAATGCCCCCTTGTGGTAATGTCACCTCTGGGTGTCTTGACTGCCCATTGGTCGTGTCCTATTCTATGTGTTCATTAGCTGTATGTCTACATGTCATGACGTCTCTAGCCTCTAGTGGTTACTTAGTTGTAGTGTATTTACAGTGATGCATATCCACCACAACACCCTAACATCAGGAGAGCTGAATTCTTTGCATCTTCTCGGCAGATGGTCTTAAGCTCAGGTCTACCAAACCGAACTGATCCCCTGTTTAAAAAAGCAGAAACTACAGGAACCATTCTCCAAACCTGGCAACAATGATCCATCAGGGCGACTTTTATTGCTGATTTGCGATATGTTCCTTCCTGATTTACTGCAAATTGTAAATTTGAGTTTTAAGTCACATTCGTAAACGAAATATTAAAGACATCAATGCATTGATGCATATCGTTTTGATTTTAAAGGGACGTGGAATCATAACAAATCGCACTGAACCAGGGTAAAAACTAAACAATCAACGAGAAAACTCTGCTTGAAACATTTTTGGAGTTTAATTTTCTCACTTGTTTGAAAACCGAGGTCACCATCTTCTCTTCACATATAAGCAAAGTAGACTGTGTTCACTCTCATGTTTTTGCCCGAAACTGTTGTGTTTCAGCTCTTCTCAAGGGCAAGGAGGAATGGAGGCATAGACTAATTTCTAAATGGAGAAATGCTTAGGAATTCAAAAGCACAAAGGGACTTGGGAGTCCTTGTTCACGATTCTCTTAAGATTAACGTGCAGGTTCAGTCGGCAGTTAGGAAGGCAAATGCAATGTTAGCATTCATGTCGAGAGGGCTAGAATACAAGACCAGGATGTACGTCTGAGGCTGTATAAGGCTCTGGTCAGACCCCATTTGGGTTGTATAAAGAGTCAAAGGTTCTGCTCCTTTACCACAAACACTTTAATTTACTTCAACAGACTCTGTACAAAACTCTAACATCACACCACCTGACACAAAGGCCACCGGAAGCCCCTTTACATATCAGTGTCAATTAATGGATACTTAACATAAATGAGACAACTAATTGGAATGTCTCTTAACCCATTACTTAACAGTCTCCCCTTCCTTGGAGAAAAAAAATAATTAGGTGAAAACAAAATTAAAAGAAACTCAAAAACACACCCGCAATTTCCCCCCTTCTTTTTTGATCATTTTTTGAAGAAAAAGATAGTCAGAGAAACAGGCGCCCTTTGTTACCAATATCCAAAAGTTTCTGTGAACTCGCCCTTCTTTTTGTAAAACAGTCGGACAACTGATAGCTACCATCGATCCATTAAATTTTTGCTATTTCCCCTCTGTCCAACATCTGCTTCAAACTTGCGATGTCTATCCTTAACCTTTTTTCATTGACACATTTTGTACAGTGCACATTTTCCCACAGGGATTTATTGTCAATGTGACAGTCAGTAGGTATATTACCCAAATCCCCTAATCCCAAAATTTCTGTCAATATCATACTTATATAAAAGGCCATATCCACCGCCTCTACAAGGCTTAACATCTTAGCAGCCAAAGTGCTTTTGACCACTCTCCATATTTTCTTTGTTTCCCACACAAGAGGGCAACATTTACCATTGTTCCCCAAAAGGAAAATTATAAAACCTCCTGCGCTTGAAACCCCATCACATAAATTTGCATAGGGCGCATCATTATAAACTATGGGTGGGATTCTCCGACCCCCCGCCGGGCCGGAGAATCGCCGGGCAAGGGGGGTCATGAATCCCCCCCCAACGGCTGCTGCCGGATTCTCCGGCGCCGGTTTTTCGGCGGGGGCGGAATCACGTTGTGCCGGTCGGGGGCCGTTGGCAGTGGCCCCCCCCGGCGATTCTCCAGGCCCCGATGGGTCGAGCGGCCGCCCGTTTTTGGCCGGTCCCGCCGGCGTAAATCAAACCAGGTCCATACCGGCGGGACCTGGATCAGCGGACGGCCTGCGGAGCCCTCGGGGGGGCGTGGGGGGATCTGCCTGGCCCGCGATCAAGGCCCAACGATCCGCCGGCGGGCCTGTGCCGTGGGGGCACTCTTTCCCTCCACGCCGGCCACTGTAACAGTCCGCCATGGCCGGCGCAGAGATGAACCCCCCTGCGCATGCGCTGGGATGACGCCAGTACACACTGGCGCTCCCGTGCATGCGCCAAGTCGCGCCGGCTGGCGGAGGCCCTTCGGCGCCAGCTGACGTGGCGCCAATCACGCCGCCGCCGGCCTAGCCCCTGAAGGTGCGGAGGATTCCGCACCTTCCGGGCGGTCCGACGCTGGCCTGGTTCACGCCACTCCTCGGGGCCGGTACTGCCCGCCCCATCGGTTAGGGGAGAATCCCGGCCTATGAGTGCCAAGTGCCTGAGGTCACCTAAAACCGGGAATTTCAAAACACACTCCTGCATTTTTAGTTTGACCAACACTTTATTTGCTCTTATTATGTCTTCCACTTTGGGATCATTCATTTTTGTACTCAACACTAAGACATCAAAACTCACGGCCGGTCTAGTCTGTCTACCTAACCAGTTCAGATGCCCAATTAAACTTCGCAGTTGCTCTTTTACCATCTTTGAAACCACTGCGTCTTTTTGTGAAACCCGGCCACGACTAATTGCTATTGGGCTGATGCTTTCCAAATAAGATTGCTGACGTAAAGTTGCCCCTAACTTAGTCTGTCCGATTTCCAGTCCAATATATTTAAATGCACCGGAAGCCTGACTTCCAACCCTGAATTCTTTCCTCAAACCAGAGATTACAATAGCTTGAAAATCACTAGCCCCGCCCCACAAAAAATCATCGACATGCATCATAAAGATGCCAGAAAGATTTCCTTTATAGTGCCAGTAAAACATTGCCGGATCTGCTTTCAACTGGCAACAGCCTAACTTTAACAAAACTGACCTTACCGAAAAATACCAGACTCTAGACGCATTATTTAATCCATATGCACATTTGTTCAACTTCCAGAATACCCCTTCTGTGTTAACTGCTTCTTTAGGAGGACAGAGAAAAATGTCTCTCTGGAGCTGATGCCCCTGCAAAAAGGCAGCTTTTATATCTATAGATTTGCATTCCCATGCCTTTGTGGCTAATAGAGCCAAGAAGATCTTTAAAATAACCTTTCTGCTGAAGGTGAATCTACCCTTAAATCCTGATGTTCTAAGTTTTCTTCAAATCCCCTTGCCACAAGCCTGGCCTTTGCCTTGTAAGTTTCATCCGGAAGAACCTTTTCCGTGCAAATCCATCTGTGGGATAGAGCTCTTTGTCCCCTATCCGGTACTTCCGTGTATACCCCAAATTCACTCCAACTATGCAATTCTTGCTGCTTGGCATCTTTGATACTTTTTCATCTAATTTATTGGAAGCCACCAAAATCTCACGTGCATGTGGGCTTCTACTCCTATTAGTATTCATAGTCTTACTCATGTTCCGAGACCTTGATAAACTACGTCCCCTCTCCCGCCTGGTATCTCATTCTGTACTGCTACTGCTTGATCTTTCCCTTCTGCTGTGGGATGTGCTTTCAATAATTCTCGACCTTTTCCTGCGAACCTGTTCACTATCCAATGTACTATGTGAACTGGCACTGCGTTTCTGTGCCCTCCATTTTTGAAATTCGTGTTCTCAATCCATTGTCTTGATTTCCTCCCCTGAATGCTGTACATTCAACCAATGTTTATACTTTCCAGTGGCATTCCCTGCTCTACTAATAACAGTTGCATCCTTCCATTGACTAGACCCTTCGGGCAAGTATGTCACTTTTGTACCAACTTTTGGCAGTTGCCCTCTCGGAAAAATGGCCTGTTTTAATTCACCAGAAGTGTTGTGTTCTTCCACAGAAACCCTGTCTATATCAGTTAATTGGTCCTCATAGTTCTGTAACACATGCGTACCAGATGACTCTGGTTCCTCGTCATGTCTGTCTGCTCTGTCTAAATTTGAAAATTTGTAATCTGTACCCATTATCCTTGATGAATAGACCCTAACAGTTTGATTACCATGTTGCAAAATAATTATTTTGCCATCTGTCCCTATGATCTTCCCTGAGCCTTTCCATTCATTAAAATTGTCTCTCTTATAGTATACCATGTCTCCTTGCTGAAAAACGGCATCTGATGGCCGTACACTATGCCTCAAAGCTCTGCGAATTCTTTCAGCGACTTCTGCTTCCAAAAAAGCTTTTCTACTGCTATGTAATGCATTTAAATGCTCAGCGAAGGCAGAGCTAATTGTAGTCCCTTCCCAAGCTGGAGGCTGGTCATCCAAAATGGACGGAATTTTAGGATTTCTACTAAACACTAATTGATAAGGACTATAGCCCTCAACCATCTGCAATGAATTCTTTGCATGTACCGCCCATGCTAAAGCTGAATTTAGCCTGCAGTTTGGTCTATCTGCCAAAATTTTCCGGAGCATGTCATCTATTACCGCATGATTCCTTCACAGACACCATTACTAAATGGGCTTTCTGCAGCCGTATTCAGAATTGTGACATTCACATTTTCATACATATCCCTAAACTCATCATTAGCAAATTCTCCCCCATTGTCCGTATGGAATTTTGCCGGTGGACCCATTCGTGTCCCTATCCATTTTTCCACGATTTGATCCAGAATTACTCTCTTTTCTTTACTTCGTACAATTGTTGATTGATTAAATCTGGTTGCTGAATCTACAAAATTCAAAATAAATATATTATTGGCTTTATCAGCACAGTAGCACAGTGGATAGCACTGTGGCTTCACAGCTCCAGGGTCCCAGGTTCGATTCCCCGCTGGGTCACTGTCTGTGTGGAGTCTGCACGTTCTCCCCGTGTCTGCGTGGGTTGCCTCCGGGTGCTCCGGTTTCCTCCCACAGTCCAAAGACGTGCAGGTTAGGTGGATTGGCCATGATAAATTGCCCTTAGTGTCCAAGAAAAAAGGTTGGGAGGGGTTATTGGGTTATGGGGATAGGGTGGAAGTGAGGGCTTGGGTGGGTCAGTGCAGATTCGATGGGCTGAATGGCCTCATTCTGCACTGTATGTTCTATGTTCAGGTCCATGGCCAAAATGTCATTAAAATCCAGAGCCAAAGGTAAGGTTACTATCGGTCGTGCTGGTGTCCTTCTGTACTTCCGACAAACTTAACAGCGATCACTGACCTGTTCTGTTCGTTTAGTATAGTCTTCATCCCTTACCCCTGCACCCTTTAATAAATGTTTCAGCCTCCGAGGAGACGGATGTATAAATTGCCTATGCAGTTTTAATACAACAAGCTTTTTATCAGCTAAAGTCCCATTTTCAACTGCCATTAACACATCCTTAACCACTCTACTTGAAATATTATTTTCAGTAGTGGAATACAATAGTGTCCCGACTGTGTAAATTGTAAGTCCACCGTCTTTCCAAAAACTGTTGCCTTATCCTGTTCCATATCCAGTTTCATGTGTGCTTTCTTCATCAACGGTCTGTTCAGAAGCAAAGTCTGTTCTAATGAAATGATTCACTCTGGCAATATTGCAAGGGATCACCACTCTTTTCAGCGACTTCAGGGCTAGAAGGCTGGGAACAGACGAAGCCTGCGTGGAATATAAGGAAAGTAGGAAGGTACTTAAGCAAGGAATCAGGAGGGCTAGAAGGGGTCATGAAAAGTCATTGGCAAACAGGGTTAAGGAAAATCCCAAGGCTTTTTACACGTACATAAAAAGCAAGAGGGTAGCCAGGGAAAGGGTTGGCCCACTGAAGGATAGGCAAGGGAATCTATGTGTGGAGCCAGAGGAAATGGGCAAGGTATTAAGTAAATACTTTGCATCAGTATTCACCAAAGAGAAGGAATTGGTGGATGTTGAGTCTGGAGAAGGGTGTGTAGATAGCTTGGGTCACATTGAGATCCAAAAAGACATGGTGTTGGGCGTCTTGAAAAATATTAAGATGGATAAGCCCCAGGATCTGATGGGATCTATCCCAGAATACTGAAGGAGGCAAGAGAGGAAATTGCTGAGGCCTTGACAGAAATCTTTGGATCCTCACTGTCTTCAGGTGATATCCTGGATGACTGGAGAATAGCCAATGTTGTTCCTTTGTTTAAGAAGGGTAGCAAGGATAATCCAGGGAACTACCGGCTGGTGAGCCTTATGTCAGTGGTAGGGAAATTACTGGAGAGAATTCTTCGAGACAGGATCTACTCCCATTTGGAAGCAAATGGACGTATTAGCGAGAGGCAGCATGGTTTTGTGAAGGGGAGGTCGTGTCTCACTAACTTGATCGAGTTTTTCGAAGAGGTCACAAAGATGATTGATGGAGGTAGGGCAGTAGATGTTGTCTATATGGACTTCAGTAAGGCCCTTGGCAAGGTCTCTCATCGCAGACTGGTACAAAAGGTGAAGTCACACGGGATCAGGGGTGAACTGGCAAGGTGGATACAGAACTGGCTAGGTCATAGAAGGCAGAGAGTAGCAATGGAAGGATGCTTTTCTAATTGGAGGGCTGTGACCAGTGGTGTTCCACAGGGATCAGTGCTGGGACCTTTGCTCTTTGTAGTATATATAAATGATTTGGAGGAAAATGTAACTGGTCTGATTCGTAAGTTTGCGGTCAACACAAAGGTTGGTGGAATTGCGGATACCGATGAGGACTGTCAGAGGATACAGCAGGATTTAGATTGTCTGGAGACTTGGGCGGAAGATGGCAGATGGAGTTTAATCCGGGCAAATGTGAGGTCATGCATTTTGGAAGGTCTAATGCAGGTAGGGAATATACAGTGAATGGTAGAACTCTCAAGAGTATTGAAAGTCAGAGAGATCTAGGTGTACAGGTCCACAGGTCACCGAAAGGGGCAACACAGGTGGAGAAGGTAGTCAAGAAGGCATGCGGCATGCTTGCCTTCATTGGCCGTGGCATTGAGTTTAAGAATTGGCAAGTCATGTTGCAACTGTATAGAACCTTAGTTAGGCCACACTTGGAGTATAGTGTTCAATTCTGGTCGCCACACTACCAGAAAGATGTGGAGGCTTTAGAGAGGGTGCAGAAGAGATTTACCAGTATGTTGCCTGGTATGGAGGGCATTAGCTATGAGGAGAGGATGAATAAACTCAGTTTGTTCTCACTGGAACGACGGAAGTTGAGGGGCGACCTGATTGAGGTCTACAAAATGAAATGAAAATGAAAATCGCTTATTGTCACAAGTAGGCTTCAAATGAAGTTACTGTGAAAAGCCCCTAGTCGCCACATTCCGGTGCCTGTTCGGGGAGGCTGGTATGGGAGGGGCATAGACAGAGTGGATAGTCAGAGGCTTTTTCCCAGTGGAGAGGGGTCAATTACTAGGGGGCACAGGTTTAAGATGAGAGGGGAAAGGTTTAGAGGAGATGTACGAGGCAAGCTTTTTTACACAGAGGGTAGTGGGTGCCTGGAACTCACTACCGGAGGAGGTGGTGGAAGCAGGGACGATAGTGACATTTAAGGGGCATCTTGACAAATACATGAATAGGATGGGAATAGAGGGATACGGACCCAGGAAGTGTAGAAGATTTTAGTTTAGACGGGCAGCATGGTCGGCACGGGCTTGGAGGGCCGAAGGGCCTGTTCCTGTGCTGTACATTTCTTTGTTCTTTGTTCTTATTATCATCCCCAAACCTGAAACTTGTGGAACTTCAAATTCCTTAACCTTGTTATGATTTTCAGCATTCAAGGAGTCCAGGTAAGATTTTAACCAGTCAATTCCACACACAGTAGATGTGCAGCCACTGTCCAATACAGCACAGTTGACGGATTCTGCAACCCTGCGTAAAACTGCTTGTCAATAGGACAATTCCTTCTTTCTGGTGACCATCTTTTTCCTCTTCTGACTCTTCCGTGTCATGTGTTGCTTCAAACACTCTATCATAATGTTTTGGACGTTTGAAAGCATAATGGTATTGAGAGTCACATCGAAAACATCGATTTATCATGCCCCGTGCATTTCTGGGGTTCATCTTCCTATTGTAGGTTCTAACTGGGTTTCTGTCTTCATAATTTTCGGGTCCCGATTTCCTTCTATAGTCTTGGAACCTGTTTGTAGCCGTGCGATTTTGCCATCCTGTTAGTAGTGTATCTTCCATGTTCAGCTTTGTGGCAAGCTGACCTTTTTGGGTCATCAGAGCCATCGGAATCGAATGTTTCCCCAGAAACTTTTGTCATCTGTTTGAATAAGGTATCCTTATCAGTGAACTGAACCCCTGTCAAAACCAGGAGTCTATCCATGTTGCTCACTCTACCGCAGTCAAGTAATTTAAAGGCCAACACAGACTGTGGAAATTCCAGGTTGTGTTTCTGCAGCCTTTTATATAGTCTGCCAAATTCCATTATATAGTCTTCAATAGAGAAATCCTTTATTTTCCGGAACCTATCAAAATCCGACCATGCTTCATAAGCACTTAACAATTCATCTTTCTTATAAATCTTATCCATATAATGTAATAAAGTCACCAGACCTTCTTCTGAGTCTAACTCTTCCAATTCCAGCTCAGAAAGCACTTTGTTTCGGATTTTACTGCCATAAGGTAGAGAAAGAGCCAATGCCATACCTTGTTTTCTCTTTCCCAAAGCAGTTACCTTAGTCCACATAACTACTGCACTTCTCCATTGGCCGTACGATTCCCTTTCAGAAAATAAGGGCGGATAGTCATATCCAGCCATCTTTATCCTCGGTTCAGCCATATAGCTTTGGGGTTTTTTTTCTTACTCACTCTGGAAAAGTTGTATCTTTCAACCCTTCACATTTACACAGCAACCATCCTCTGCTACCAATTGTTAGACGTTTAGCTTCTGTTGTGTAACGAGTCAAAGGTTCTGCTCCTTCTCCACAAACACCTTGAATTTACTTCAACAGACTCGGCACAAAACACTAACATCACATCACCTGACACAAAGGCCACCTGAAGCCCCTTTACATATCAGTGTCAATTGTTGGATACTTAACATAAATGAGACAACTAATTGGAATGTCTCTTAACCCATTACTTAACAATTTGGAGTATAATGAGCAGTTTTGGGCCCCGTATCTAAGGAAGGATGTGCTGGCCTTGGAAAGGGTCCAGAGGAGGTTCACAAGAATGATCCCTGGAATGAAGGGCTTGTCGTAAGAGGAACGGTTGAGGACTCTGGGTCTGTACTCGTTGGAGTTTAGAAGGACGAGGGGGGATCTTATTGAAACTTACAGGATACTGCGAGGCCTGGATAGAGTGGATGTGGAGAGGATGTTTCCACTTGTAGGAAAAACTAGAACCAGAGGACACCATCTCAGACTAAAGGGACGATCCTTTAAAACAGAGATGAGGAGGAATTTCTTCAGCCAGAGGGTGGTGAATCTGTGGAACTCTTTGCCGCAGAAGGCTGTGGAGGCCAAATCACTGAGTGTCTTTAAGACAGAGATAGATAGGTTATTGATGAATAAGGGGATCAGGGGTTATGGGGAGAAGGCAGGAGAATGGGGATGAGAAAATATCAGCCATGATTGAATGGCGGAGCAGACTCGATGGGCCGAGTGGCCTAATTCTGCTCCTATGTCTTATGGTCTTATCCGAACCAGCTTTCTTCAATGCCTGCATCAGATTACTGGGAGAATCTTTAGAGAAGGAAAATGCCTGAAACACACTTCCAAAACCCATTTGCATTTTTGAAGATAAAGAGGCAGAAAAATGTTTTGAGTGTAAAACACTCCTCCTGTTCGGAAACTGGGAGAGAGGCGATAAATAAAATGC